>NC_034016.1:3982934-4282934 GCF_000346465.2 Prunus persica | reverse complement strand
CTGATGACTGCACTAGAATGTCATGGGTGTATTTTATTAGAAACAAGTCAAGTGCATTGGAGTGTTTTAGAAAATTCAAAGCCATGACAGAGCTGCAGAGTGGGTATAAGATAAAAGGCTTGAGAAGTGACAGGGGTGGGGAATTTCTGTCAAATGAATTCAACAGTTTCTGTGCAGAGGTTGGCATTCAAAGGCAATTAACAGTGGCATACTCTCCTCAGCAGAATGGAGTAGCAGAGAGAAAGAATAGGACAGTAGTTGAAATGGCAAAGTCCATGCTGCATGAAAAGAGTATTCCCTATGAATTTTGGGCAGAGGCTGTAAACACTGCAGTTTATCTATTAAATAGATGTCCTACTAAGGCTCTAACCAAAGTAACACCTTTTGAAGCCTACACTGGGAGAAAACCAGGAATTGCTCACTTAAAGATCTTTGGATCACCCTGTCATGTGCTAATTCCTTCAGCACTAAGGCACAAACTTGAGGAGAACAGTCACAAATGTATTCTTGTAGGCTATGGCCTGTGTGAAAAAGGTTACAGGATATTTGATCCAAGCTCTAGGAAGATAATTCTGTCCAGAGATGTGCACTTTGATGAGGATGGTTTATGGAAGTGGGAAAATGAACAAAAGGGAGAAATAACAGTTTCTATGCCTGCAGAAAATCAGAACTGTGAACCAAGTCTAGACTTGGACACACCACTGCAAATGGATGCAGGAACCACAGTGCAAGATGAACCAAGTCAAGACTTGGATGCATCAACTCAAATGAGTGAAAACACTATCCTGCAAGAGGAGAGAATAAGTGGAAGCTCACAAGCCATTGACCACACACCAAAGAAATGGAGAAGTGTAAATGAAATCATGGCTCAGTGCAACATTTGCATTGTTGAACCTGAGAGCTTTGAAGATGCAAACCTTGATGAGTCATGGAGAAATGCAATGAAGGCTGAACTGGAGATGATTGAAAAAAATAACACATGGACACTAGTGGACAGACCATTTGGTAAACCAATCATTGGTGTCAAATGGGTCTACAAGACGAAACTTAATCTTGATGGATCTGTGCAGAAGAACAAGGCCAGATTAGTGGCAAAGGGCTACTCACAGAAACCTGGAATAGACTACAATGAAACATTTGCTCCTGTAGCAAGGTTGGACACCATTAGGACCTTGATTGCTCTTGCTGCACAGAAGGAATGGAATTTGTACCAATTGGATGTCAAGTCTGCATTTCTAAATGGAGTGTTAAAAGAAGAAGTTTATGTGGAGCAGCCACAAGGGTTTGTTAAAGACAATGAAGAAATCAGGGTGTACAAGCTGAACAAAGCTCTGTATGGACTAAAACAGTCTCCAAGAGCCTGGTATGATGAGATAGATTCGTATTTCAACAGGGCAGGATTCAAGAAAAGTCCTAGTGAGGCAACACTGTATGTCAAAACAAGTGACACTTCAGGTATTCTTATTGTTTCACTTTATGTGGATGATATTGTTTATACTGGAAGTTGTGTGAAATTGCTTGAAGAATTCAAAAATGACATGATGAAGCACTATGAGATGACTGATCTCGGCCTGCTCTATCATTTCCTTGGCATGGGAGTTGTGCAGACCAATAAGCACACATTTCTTCATCAGAAGAAATATGCAATGAAAGTAATTGAGAAGTTTGGTCTAAAGGACTGCAAATCTGTGGTGACTCCACTAGTTGCAAGTGAGAGGCTGTGCAAGGAAGATGGGAGTGAGGCAGCAAATGAGAATGAGTATAGACAGATTGTTGGTAGTCTGCTCTACTTGACAGCTACAAGACCAGACATAATGTTTGCTTCTAGCTTGCTTGCTAGGTTCATGCATAATCCTACTAAAAAACACATGGGAACAGCCAAGAGGGTATTGAGATACATCCAAGGCACACTGGATTTTGGAATTGAGTTCATAAAAGGGAAGTCAGCCACTTTGATAGGGTATTGTGACAGTGACTGGGCAGGAAGTGAAGATGATAGAAGAAGCACCTCAGGCTATGCATTTACACTAGGATCTGGTATGTTCTCATGGGCATCCATTAAGCAAAATACAGTAGCTTTGTCTACTGCAGAGGCAGAATACGTCAGTGCTGCTGAAGCAACATCACAGGCTAAGTGGCTAAGGTTTGTTCTTGAAGACTTTGGTGAAGAGCAAGTGGAAGGTACACCAATCTTGTGTGATAACACCTCGGCCATAGCAATGGCTAAGAATCCAGTTTTCCACCAGAAAACCAGACATATCAGTAGAAAGTTTCACTTCATTCGTGAAGCTATTCAAGCAAAGGAGATTGAACTAATCTACTGCAAAACAGAAGATCAGATTGCTGACATTCTAACCAAAGCTTTGTCCAAGGATCGCTTTGTGTATCTAAGAGACTTACTTGGTGTGAAATCAGCTAAAGGGTTAGAAGGGAGTGTTGATGTCTAAACCCTTTGAGCTGAAAGCATTTGAGCTGAAAGCATTTGGGCTGAATGCATTGGAGCTGAATGCCTTTGGAGCAGAAGTTACTCAGTCGTTTTATGTTACAGTCTATGAACTTTAGTTTCTTTTAAATTTTTTCTTTTCTGTCTTAATGTAATTTGAGCCCTTGGATCATAGTCCAAGTGATCTCTTAGCTAGTCTAGGATCTAAGCATTGGATTATGACAAATGGATTCATCTCATGGGATGCTAGAATCAAAGGCTAGGATTGAATATGCTTTGTAAATCTGTTAGAGAATTAGATTCTCTCTCACACACACTTACATACATGTAGAGTGCAATACAATTGAAATCAGATCAGAAAGTTACAAAAGCAGCAACGTTCTCTCTCACATTTTCTCTGTGTTTTCTCTTTTCTTCTCTAAACCACCTTACAAAACTGCAAAATACAATGAACTCTAACAGGCAGTAGATTCGGGTAAAAACCTAATTAACTATAATTTTCCATTTTCTTGCAAACCTTTGTTTTTTTGTTTTGTTTTTTTTTTAAAATTTAAAAAAAAAGAAGTTTTACGAATCCTTTAAAGTTAAAAACAAGGAAAAATTATTTACAGTTGAAACCAAGAAAAATTCTCTTTGGTAGTTTTAATATTAAACCCTTATATCAACGTTGTGCCTTGTGCAGGTGGGCAGTGGTGAAGGATGAGTCTGTGTACAAAAGAATGAGTGAATATATAGAGTTAAGTAGCTTAGGTGTTTCTCGGGAAGCTCAGCTGAGAGCTTCGAAGCTTCTGAATGTAGTTCTTGAAACTGGAGGCAAGGAAATCTTTGAATTCGGATACAACAAATTGAAGTACCGCTGGGAAAAATTGAGCAACACTTTGGCTCTGTCAAACCGATTTTCTCTACAGAAAATTGCACCCCAATACTGCACTTATTTCAATAAAACCAGATGACCTTCACCAGGTATAACGTCCTCAATCACTCTTATTCCAAGGTTGGAAGAGGTCCCAAGTTTGATTCCATTCTGACGTAGTTTATTCTCATGGTAGGTTATGTGTGGTTGAAATGCGAGAGGGAAGAAGATAAAGATTGCTATGCAGTCCCCCAAGACGAAGCCAATGTTTATGGGACTAGAGGTAGCTTGTTTGGTGCTGACGATCGACATGTACGTCTCACTCTGTTAAGGAGCTAAGATGATTTTGATATATTGCTTCACCGGCTCAACCAATTAGTCTTGAAAGAAAGCGAACCCCAAAAGTTATTTGTCAAAGATTTGATGACAAATTAATCACCTGTTGGTCTCAAAAGAAAGACACCAGCAAAACCATGCAAACAGTTTGCCTCTGATGAGCCCCTTAAGAAGCGGACTTGTCTATTAATACTTCAATAAATTGTGGTTCTGACATGGATCATGAATACTTCAACAAACATATTTTGTCCAAACTTAGAGAATGCAAAATATGTATAAAAAAGAAGAAAACGAATAGAAATTCAAGTCACAATCTTGTCCATTTTGCTCTATGGGAGGCATGAAATTTATCTTATTCGTGTTCTTTCGTCAGACAATGTCATTTAGGATTTTTTTAATATGTATTATTCTCTTTACGGAGAAAAAAAATTTAAGATTAAATTGTGTGTTGTACAAGAAAAAGTAGTTCTAGTAAATGAAATTTAGGTTTTGGCTAATTCATTTCATAGTTATTTTGGTCAGTTTCAACCTCATACTTGTAATCGTGCGACTCATAGCCTTGCACTTTCTATTTCAAACATTATAGTTTGGATGGAAGACCGACCTGAATGGTTGTCTCTCATTCTTACTGATGATGTTATGCTTGCTTCTTAATGCAATGTTATGATCTGGTTCTTAAAAAATAAAAATAAAATAAAAAAATCAATGCCCTTTCTATAGTCTATTCTTTATTGTTGCAGGATTGAATTTTTTCTTTTAAAAACTTGTGTTATGGTTTGGCCCCCCACACATACAATTCTAGCTCCGTTCTTGATCTCAGCCACAGTAATCATCTTCAACTAGACTATCCTAATCTAATTAACCTAGCGCTTGATGAATTACATGTGCAATTACAAAGTCATCAAGGGAAGCTAAAAACCTTAACTAAACAAAACCTAACAACATTAAATCATACAAACCACGCTAGTTTATAGCTTCATTGACTAATTTTCAATAAACATTAAACATTAAACAAATACATATTAAATGTGACCAAAAAATACATATTGTCAAAATTAAAATATGTTCAACAACATAATTAAAATGTACATATTCAAGTTGTGGCTTGCAATCCTTTGCGAGAATTGATATTTTTTTGTTATTGCTTCTAAATCAATAAGCAATTTTTTCAATATAGACAATCATATAATTCACTAGAAACTCGTTCACCTCTTGTTGTCAAGACTGTTTTAACAAGTGGGTGAGTTAGGGGCTAAGGACTTTACTTTCACTACTACAAAAAAGCAAAAAGACGACGGTAAATCACCGTCGTGTATTCGGTTTTTCAATGGTCGTGGAATCCACCGTCATCTTTTCCCTCATAAACCACGACGCTAAATCACCGTCGTTGTTACAATATACAACGTCATCAACAAATACAAAACGACGTCTGTGTACTGCAAAAAGATCTAAAAAAGCAGTCGAGGATGAGAATAGACGACCAACTCTCTAAACAAACCGTCGTTAAAAAGGAAAAATATGACACATATTAACAGAACATGGCACATACAACGACGAAAATTAAAATAAGACGCCGTTAAATATCATTTTCACGACAATAAAAAATATGTCGTCTTTAAATACATTAGAAGACGACGTTATTGATACCTACTACGTCGCCTATATAAAAATAACCGTCGTAAAATATATTTTCCACTTCGATTTTTCTATAAAAGATGACGTGGAAATAGTTGTCAGTGTCATTATTTACGACGTATGTATTTATAGAGTAGACGTTGAACAACGAAACAACGTCGGTTACAAATATATGAGAGTCGTATTACAAAATTTATACGTCCTATTTTCTGAAACAAACAACGACGATAAATATTAGACGTTGTTAAATAAAACAACGTCGAAAATAAATAAAAACAGACGTGTTTAGTCTGCTAAAGTTCTAAAAAATAGTCGAGGATGAGAATAGACGACCAACTCAAACAAATCACCGTCGTTAAAAAGGAAAAATATGACACATATTAAAACAACAAGGCCGCAAGATAGACATACAACGACGACAACTAAAACACTACGCCGTCAAATATAATTTTCACGACAAGAAAAAATATGACGTCTTTAAATACATGAGAAGACGACGTTATTGAAATATACTACGTCTCTTATTTACAAACAACCGTCGTGAAATAAATTTTCCACTTCGATTTTTCTAAAAAAGATGACGTGGAAATAGTTGTCAGTGTCATTATTTACGACGTATGTATTTATATAGTTGACGTTGAAATGCGATGAGAGAGCCGTATTACAAATAACGTCGTTTAATTGATATTAGACGGCGGTTATAATGAATTACCGTCGGAATTCATTTCGTTCCTCTTCGTTTATAAAAGAACTTGCGACGTGGAAAATGTATGATGACGTCGTATTTTTTAACGTTCAGATTATATATCTCGTTTTTTAGACGTCGGTATTATGGGATTGGAGTCGTGTTATTTTGAATTACATGGCGGTTCTTAATCCTTCCCCGACGTGATATCCTGAATAATTGCTTCACAATAGCGTCGTGGTTCTTCATTGTTACGTTGCTTTAAGACGTCGGTAAATATGCTGAATAACTAGTTCACAATAACGTCGTGTTTTATTTGAACGTAGAAAGTGAAGAAATCACATTACAATATCTTACAAAATTAATGTCATACACTGCCAATTACATAAGCATCATTCAATCCATATATCTTCACACCCATCTCGAATATTTTGACCGCCTAACTCACCCACCAGTTCATCAAATGTGTCAACATTTGGCATCCCTCTAGTAAATGGCTCACACTCAATTATCACATCACCTAAGACTTCATCACCAATAACATCATTATATTCTCTATTATGCATTGATAACACTACCGACCAACCACGATGCATCGGGTCGTCAACAAAAAATATTTGTTTGACTTGAGAAGCCAAAACAAATTGGTCATTCCTATGTCCAATTTTAATCTACAAGGGTAAATCCAAGTTCGTCGACTACAAGACCAGAACTATCTATCCAATCACACCTAAAGACTGGGATTGTAAACTTTTGGTAGTCAAGGTCCCAAATTTCTTGAATGACACCATAGAAACCCATATTTGAGAGAATTGGGTTTTTATCCTTGGCACTAGCAACTTGCATGGCATGTGCAAGTAAATAAACTCCACTATTTTGAGTTGTCCGCACATCATCTTGTGCCTTGATATTGAATTTAATACCTTTAATAAGATAGCTCCTATATAATGGCACTGCCATGTTTGGACCAGCTGCTAGCCACCTTAAATTTTCTGATACGCCATGATTGTCTTCCTCAAGTTCACTTTGAACTTGCAAATTAATCATATATCTTAATTCAATCTAACATAGAAATAAGAAGAAAATTAAAAGAGAAATATGTTATTCAACAACATATACCTTGAAGCGTAGCCATTGAATGAAAGTGCTATTGTGCTTATCCTGCAGCCACTTTGTTCTCTTTCTAAATTTTGGATAAGCAGTCTTGATGTGGATCATATGTTGCCTACATGACACGAAAAATTCAAGCATTACGGTCCCAAATATAGAAGATAAACATAAGAAATAATTTAAAATCAATAAGTTAAAGAATAAAACTCATACGTACTCGATATAAGGTAGGACTTCCTCCGTATTCTCCAAGACATATAGATGTGCTTGATTCAACAGGTCCTGATCAACTACGCTCACTGTGCAACCTGATAATGGCTTTGAAAGTCCCATCTTTTGGCTTGAAGGCACTCCAACTGTACTAACATCAGATAAATGCTGAGTACAAAACTCTACCGCTTCTTCAGCTATATACCGCTCAGCAATGCAACCTTCGGGACGAGTACGATTCTGAACATACCCCTTCAGCACTTTCATATATCTTTCAAACGGATACATCCACCTAAAATATACTGGCCCACATAGACGAACTTCTCTAACAAGATGTACTACTAGATGAACCATGATATCAAAGAATGAAGGGGGAAAGTACTTCTCAAGCAAACACAGAGTAACTACTACATCTTCTTCCAACTTATCTAGCTTGGAAACATCAACAGTCTTTGCACATATAGCATTGAAGAAGAAGCACAAACGAGTTATTGCATACCTTGCAGGCTTCTCCAAAACAGAACGAATTGCCACAGGGAGCAATTGTTGCATTAAGGTATGACAATCATGTGATTTAAGGCCAAGAAGTCTTGAATCTTGTAAAGATACAAGATTTTTAATATTTGAAGAATAACCTTCAGGGACCTTCATACCATAGAAAGAATTGCAAACCTCTCTCTTCTCTGCTCTCGACAAATTCCAAGGCCCAGGAGGCAAACGAGTACGTCTTTCTCCATACTCGGGTTGCAAATCAGTTTTGACCCCCATGTTCAATAAATCTAATCGAGCAGCAATCCCATCTTTATTTTTTCCAGGGATCTTTAGCAATGTACCAATAATACTATCGCAAACATTCTTCTCAATGTGCATAACATCTAGGGCATGCCTCACAGGAAGGTATTTCCAATACTCGAGATCAAAGAATATTGATTTCTTCTTCCAACAATCTCTGTCACCATTTTCAACCATATGCAGCACTTCTTCTCCGGTTAATGGCTCGGGAGGTATGCCATATTCAGGTTTCCCATTAAAAGCTGCACGTTGCCTCCTATATGGATGATTGATTGGTAACCATTTTCTATGCCCAATGTAACAAATTTTGTGGCCATTTTTCAACCTGTGACTAGGTGTATCATTGCCGCATATTGGACAAGCTTTATATCCTTTAACAACACAACCAGATAAGTTTCCATAGGCGGGGAAATCATTAATTATCCACATTAATGCAGCTCTGAGTGTAAAGTATTCTCCATTATGTGCATCATACACTCCTCTAATCCCATCCCACAAAGATTTTAAATCATCAATCAAAGGCTCCAAGTAGACGTCTATATCATTTCCGGGTTGTTTAGGACCGGAAATCAATAAGGTTAACATCATGAACTTTCGTTTCATGCACAGCCATGGAGGGAGATTATATGTAACTAAGATAACCGGCCAACAACTATATCTGCTACTTAGAGAACTGTGGGGATTGAATCCATCAGATGAAAGAGCCAATCTCAAGTTTCTCGGCTCATTACCAAACTCAGGCCATTTATCATCAAGAAGTTTCCAAGACGGGGAATCCGCCGGATGAGACATCTGACCGTCAATTGATTTTCTAGCAGCATGCCAAGTCAAACTCTTAGCTGTCTCATGTGATTGAAACATCCTTTTAAACCTTGGAATTGGAGGAAAATACCACACCACCTTCGCTGGCACACCCTCTTTCAAGATTGAATCTTTGCCTTCCTTCCACCTTGAGATACCACAAGTAGGACAATTAGTTGAATCCTCATACTCCTTCCTATACAAGATGCAATCATTGGGGCATGCGTGCATTTTCTCATAACTCAGCCCCAATGCACACAAAGTCTTTTTAGCCTCATACATAGAGGTTGGTATTGTATTTCCTTCTGGAAGCAAATCGCCTTGAAGTATCAATAATTCTGTAAAACAGACATCACTTATCCCATGTTTTGCCTTCAAATTATACAACTTCACTAATGCCGATAACTTCGTGTACTTTCTACAACCAGGGTACACTGGTTGATCTCCATCCCCAATCACATTGGCAAACTCATACGGATCGGAACCAAAATCACCAAAATCATTATCATCCATATCAATTTCTTCAGACACAAAACTGTACTTACTATGGCCATCATCTTCTTCAACATTTCTACTAGCATTAGTAGTTGCTTCCCAAGGTTCTCCGTGAAATGTCCAATTCTTATAGCTTTGGTCAATTCCATTAAAGTATAAGTGATCCCTTATAATTCCAACCCCAAACAACTTCAAATTAACACATTTAACACATGGACAACGGATATGTGTTGTAGTTAGAAGATTTTCTACAGCAAAGTTCAAAAATGCTTCCACCCCAAACTCATATGCCTTCGATCTTCTATCCGAGTGCATCCATGACTTATCCATCTCCGACACTATAACCTATTATCTATAATAAAGTGAAAATACAGGCAATGACCATCACTATAGCAGATTATACAAAGATCTAATAGCAAGTAATACACAACAGAGACGACGGGTTTTAAACAAAAACAGACGTATTTGGCATATATAGATGACGGATTTTCAACAGACGTCGTCTAATATAAGTAATACAAACGACGGTTTATGAAAAAACCGTCGTGTATAAGTAATACAACGACGGTTTTTTCATAAACCGTCGTGTAATCGTCGTCGTATGCCTAAAAAGGCGTCGTGTCTCAGTTTATTTTCAAGAACCCAAAACCCATTAAGAACACAACATATATATGAAACCAAGCAAGAAACCAACATATACATGAAACCAAGCATGAAAACAATAAATCCATTCCCAATTCAACATAACATAAGGTGATTAAAAGATCCGACAAAATTAAAACCATTCCCAATTCAACATAACAGATAATGTAATCCATGAACCCATTAAACATAAAATCCATGAACCCATTAAACAGAAAATTCATGAACCCATACCTATAAGCACATTATTAACAGATCGCAAAGCATATACCTAAAACCCTTTAACAAAACAAGCAAGAAACCAACATATACATGAAACCAAGCATGAAAACAATAAATCCATTTCCAATTCAACATAACATAAGGTGATTAAAAGATCCGACAAAATTAAAACCATTCCCAATTCAACATAACAGATAATGTAATCCATGAACCCATTAAACATAAAATCCATGAACCCATTAAACAGAAAATTCATGAACCCATACCTATAAGCACATTATTAACAGATCGCAAAGCATATACCTAAAACCCTTTAACAAAACAAGCAAGAAACCAACATATACATGAAACCAAGCATGAAAACAATAAATCCATTTCCAATTCAACATAACATAGGGTGATTAAGAGATCCGACAAAATTAAAACCATTCCCAATTCAACATAACAGATACTGTAATCCATGAACCCATTAAACAGAAAATCCATGAACCCATTAAAGAGAAAATCCATGAACCCATACCTATAAGCACATTATTAACAGATCACAAAGCATATACCTAAAACCCTTTAACAAAACAACCTAATATCATTCAATGAATTTACAAGGGGAAGATAGGGTTTGTACTTACAGGTTGGACGAGCTCACAGATTCGACGGAGCCTGGAGAGTGCAACTTTTAATTAGAGCAGAAGTGAGAGAGCGAATGTTATGTTGCGCGAAATCTGAAAATTTTAGGGTTCAGGGTTAGAAGTATAAGAATAAGAGCCAAATGTAAAAAAATTTAGGGCGCACGAAAATTTTTAGAGCGCGCGCTCTTTAAAACGTCGAAAGAAAAACCATGGCGAAAGTTCTACAAGAACCGACGTAACCACGACGAAAACACTGAACGTAACGCCGTTTATTTTGACGTTCATTTTTCGGATTAATTTTAAATTAATTTTGAATATTTTGATATAAAGACGACTGAAAAACCACGTCGAAGTTAAGAAATTGAAAACGTTGTAAATTATAATAGACGATTTACATATTAAAATGACGTCGTTTAAAGTGGAAACCATGTCGGATATGTTACTGCACAACGTAACATATGTATTCCCCGACTCAACCACCGTCGTTAACAATTAATACCCTAAACCCTTAAAACTAAATTATATAATTTTAAAAATTAAGTTTATAAAAGGGTTTATGGTTTTACAGCCTAATATATACCCTATACTACCCAAAAATTATACTTTAAAAATAAACCCCAATAAATAACAACCCTAATCTCTAAACCCTAGACTCTAAACCCTAAACCATAAAACTAGAAGTGATTTTATGACTCATCAAAATAATTTTGTTTTGGATGGTCATTTTAAATTTTTGTTATTCAAAATGAATTTTTTCAAGGTTTAGGGGGAAGAAAATATATCAATGACTTCATAGGAGTTGACTTTGCATTTTTCTGATTTATTTTAGATTTATTTTGAATATTTTGATATAAAAATAATAAAATATTCTTATCACAACAACAAACCACGTCGGTGTTAATAAATTTTAGACGTTGTAAATTGTAATAGACGACTAAGTTGCTAAAATAACGTCGTTTAAATGAGAAACCATGGCGGATATTTAACTATCCGACGTAAAATATATATTCCACGACTTAACCGCTGTCGTTTCAAAGTACTACCCTGAACCCTTAAGAAATTGAAGACGTTGTAAACCATAAACGACTCAATTGTTCAAAGAACGTCGTCTAAATATCCTTTTACGTCGGATTTGGTTAAAACGAAACAACAAAAAACGACGGCTTTTGACTTTATTACGTCGTTGGAAAAGTATTACACGTCGGTTACGCAATTTGTATGTTTGTTTTTTTTTTTTAATTTAAGAAAACCTCAACAAATTTTTACATTATATATTATAAACAAAATTTGTACATTATACATAAATATCAAGTGTTCAATAATTCCCCTATTCCAGGTGAAGGCAAACAAACTCTGACCATTCATTCCGGACTTCATCAATTGCTTCTTGGGGGTATGGCGCTTCCTGTTTTTCCTTGGCATACTGCATAAACAATGACTATTAGGGTTTATAAATAAAAAGAAATTCAATCGCAGACGACGATATTTTTCATAACCGACGTACTATATCTATTCAACGACGGTAATTTTACATGGCCGTCGTTGATAATACAAAAAACGACGTAAAATGTATGAAGGTAATTTCTTCTTACCTTCTTCTCAAACCCCAAGGAAGGATCCATGATGATGTCCCTCATGAAGCGCATCACATAATACCCGCATTCGACATTGCTGGGTTGCTTTGGTGTGCCTGACAGAGTTTTCCAAATGACTGCCTTACGGCCTGGTCTGGCTATGTGAGAATTATACATTTTTATAGCACTGTTCACAATGTTTTTGGCCTCTTCATCGACCACACGATTTCCTGGCAGAGGATCCAGAAAATAGACGGTTTCTCTCTTAGCTCTTACAATCAGCAAGATCCAATGACGGCTGCACAAAATTAATATAAAAACGACGGTTATTTACAATAACGACGTGTTATAATATTTCACACGACGAAATAAAGTAGCAGTCGACGACATTTTACATTTATCACGACGATAAATAACTACCGACGTGGTTAGTAGTTTCAAACGACTCAATAAAATAAAACACCGACGTGGTTAATTTATACGCTGTAATTTATTGAAAATCATAAAAACAAAATCCTGTTAAGGAGACTAACCCTGGATTGTAAGGCATCAGGAAAATCTGTTCACCGTCAGTCTTCTGAAGTCGAGCTGCTAGTAGGCGTGATCTGTCAGCTATTGTGCCAGAGCTGGCACTAACTGTAGCAGGGTCGATAAGGCCAACCATATTGCACATATTTGCTCTTTTCAAAACATCGTGCAAGTGCCTAAATATATAAAATAATATAAACAAGTCAGCACAAAAAAACACACGACGGTTATGTATAACAAAACGACGTATTATAAAATTTCACACGACGTACTAAAATAGACAACGACGTTATAATATATTTATCACGACGGTAAATACTAACGACGTGGTTAGTTAGTTAAGACGACGCAATAAATAAACCAACGACGTATTATTTTAGAATGACAAACCTCATATATACAAAAAAACACGACGGTTATGTATAACAAAACGACGTATTATAAAATTGCACACGACGTACTGAAATAGACAACGACGTTATGATATACTAACGACGTGGTTAGTTGGTTAAGACGACGCAATAAATACGCCAACGACGTATTATTTTAGAATGACAAACCTCATATATACAGCAATGACAGTGGCTCCTATTTCTTCCATGCCTGCAAATTGTGTAATATCTTCAGGCAGGAGGAAGGTATCGCGCTCTAGACCAAACACCTCCTTATCAATTGTAAAGTGCAGGGTCTTATCCTGAGGCACGAGTGTCGTTTCCACATAACGACAAAGGGAGTTTAAAGAAGATGGCGCCTCCATATTTGAATAATCAACAACTTTAATAACCTGTTTAAAGAAATAAAAAAAAATGACGTGGTAATTCAATAAAAACGACGGTTTAAGGAATAAAACGTCGTCTGAAAACAATTTAAACGTCGTCTGAAGAAACCGTCGTGGTGAATAATTTATTACGTCTTAAACAAAATTCCCCGTCTAAGTTGTAAACAAACGACGGTTCAAAGAAAAATATCGACGTCTGGAATTTTGAAAAACAAATAAAAAAGGCAAAGTTATGTGAACATACCTGGTTGTCATCTTCTTTCTCCTTTTCATCATGTTTTTCTTCTGTCTTCCCTTCATCTATTACGTCGGGAATGACTAACTCCGTCGACTAAAAACCACAAAGTTTTAAAATAACAACGTTTAATGGCGTGTAAAACAAGTAAACTAAATACGACGTGGTATTGAAATACAAACGACGGTTTATGTTTAAAATCGTCGTGGTATGTATTTCAAACGATGGTTTTATTAATAATAACGACGTCTAATGGTTTTTAAAAAAACAGAGAATTCAAAGTTCAGATATGTTACCTTTCCTTCCTGATGTTTCCCATTTTTGGCAGTATCATCCTCAAAATGCTGGGATCTCACATCACCTCCAGAGCAGCTTGCTTTGTCAGACATTGGATTTTTGGGACTTTGGCTAATTCTGGGTTTAAGCATGCTTGGATCAAAATTGGGAATTAATTGGGAAAGCTGACTCAGGAAATGCTCCCTCTCAGCCTCTACCAATTGTTTCGTTCTGGCCTTCATCCTTAAAGCCTCTTCCCTTGCCTTAGCCTCCATCTTTTTAGTCTCTTCTTGAAGGAGAACTCTTAAACTGTCCTTCAAACGGTCGTCAAAGCTCACTCTCTGTGGTTTGGGTAAATTGAAATATTGCCTTGGTGAGATCCCAGCACCTACTCCTCTGACTCTGCCTGGATGCTCGGGGCCCAAAGCCATGGTCAACACATCATTGCTGCCAGAAACAGTGACTTTGCCTTCCGAGACTTGTTTTTGCATTCATCCTAAAACAAAGATATATAAAAAAGTAAGAACAAAAAACACACGATGGTTATTTATATACAAACGACGTATTATATAATTTCACACGACGCAATAACATATAAATCGACGTTATTATAATTTATCACGACGGTAGTTATACCGACGTGGTTATCTTTTTAAAACGACGAAATTAATAAACCACCGACGTCTTATGCTTTATTTACAGATAACAGAGGGATGATTCAATAGTCACACCTTTAACGACGTTGTTTAAAACATTTCGACGTAGTACTTTACTACAGACGACGCGAAAATGAACCACCGACATCTTATGCTATAATTACAGAAAACAGAGTTGTGATTCCTGATTTAGACCTTTAACGACGTTTTTTAAAATATGTCGACGTGGTAATATCATTCACACGACGCAAAATATAACATAAGACGTAATAAGAATTATTCACAGTTTAATAAAAATTTAAAACAGAGTGAGTAGGCTTACAATTAATTTTGCTTTCTCTGCCACCTTTGGATCAGGGATGTTACCATGTTTGTCATGTCTAGCTCTCTTCCATAAGGTAGATCGATCAATTTCTACCCCAGGCATGGTTTCCTCCAATTGATCCTCCAAACCAGCATATCCTTTTCGAGACAATCGATGATTGTACTCGAGTTTCTCCCTAATCTGTGCATGTTGAGAATGCACAGACTCAAAATCTTTGGATAACCTTGAAGCTACAAAGGCATCCCATTGTGCTTTCTCTATGAATTTATATGTTTCAGGGGGTTGGCTTAATCTCTCCCTGTCATTGGTGTATGGAAGGATATATTGCCTCGTTAGTGTAGACTTGAAATCCTTCCATTTCTTGGCAGCAGAAGCTAACACAGAGCTCTTGCCCCCTTGACCTACCACAAAAGCAAGGTCAACTGCTTCCCAAATCTGCTCCTTTATATCCTTGGGGATTTGAGCCCATTTCATGTCCACAAGTGGAACTCTAGAGCGTGCCAACACACCAATGTAGGACTGCATCTCACTATGTGCTTGGCCAATTCCTTTCCCCCTTTTATTGTACTCAACAATTGGCCTCAGTTTCTGAAGTTTTCTCTTCACAACACGAGGCATTGTGCTCATACCTCGACCAGACTTTGAATCATCAGAGATTGTTGTCGTGCTGGTTCGTTCTGTCTCAGCAGATGATGAAGCAAACTTCATCTTCTTCGAAGGCTTCACTTGAGGAGGTACCATTCCAAGGTCCTTACCTCCATTTTTCTTGGAGCCAGAATCCTTACTTTGGTCTTGGTGAGAAACCATTTTTACAGACAAAACTGCAAGTGAAAATATTTCAGGAAAAGATTAAGAACACAAACGACAGTTATTAATAAAATACGACGTATGATATGATTTTAAACGACGCAATGAAATAATCTCAGACGTAATAAATGTTTAAAACCAAGGTAACTAAACAACGACGAAATAATTAACTATAAACGACGTGATAATTAACTATACACGACGAAATATTTATATAACGTTGTGGTATTGATGTTCACACGACGTCAGTCGTAATATACCGTCGTCTATATAAGGATCCAAAACCCTTCTTTCTTTCTCTGTGAATGTTTGATTGCAGATTTGATTTTTCTGAACCATGGTTTTTGTTTTCTAATTTGATAAAATACAAGGCCAAGAAAGAAAGTTTTGGAATCTTATATAGACGACGGTATTTTAATATGACGTCGTGGTATTAACATTCACACGACGTAAAACAATAAGATACTGTCGTCTATATTAGATACCAACCCTACTTTCTTTTTCTTTATATTTTATCAAATTAGGGAAAAACAAAAACCATTGTTCAGAGAAATCAAACCTGCAATTAAACAACCAAATAAAAAAAAGACTATAATTTTAAAAACAACTTTGTCAATTTTCAGACGACACTAGAACGACTGACGAACCGTCGTGGTCTACATATTTAACCACGTACATAAGAAGCTACCGTCGTCTTATTTAGTTGAGGTAGTTGTCTTCAAAGTTGGAAACTTTCCCTCTTTGTCTGTATATTTTATCGAACTTGGAAAGAAGTAAAATGATTTTGGCCAGAAAAAAGGTAAAAAGATTTTTCAAACAAAAAACGTATGAGCATGCAAAACAGCAACCAAAATAGTAAAAATGAAAGCTTACCTTTTGCGTGCAATGAAAGCAAGAGGAAGATTATGTTTAAGTTCAGAGACGACGAAGAAGACGAGAGGAAGACGATGAGATACTCTGACAGTGCTCTGACAAGGAAAAAAGTCTAAAAGTTTTCTCTGGGAGATTGAACTTTTTAATCGGGTTTGGAAACAGCGCATGTGTATGTCAGTTAGACGAAAAGTTGCTTACATATAAAACCATTTCAAAAAAATAATACGGCGGTTACATATAACTACGACGTATAAATTACAAAATACGACGGTACATTTAACTTCGGACGTGGTAAATAAATACGACAGTAGTGTTGTAGGTACCGTCGTAGTAAACTCAAAAATTAAAGTACATAAGTAATAACTCGCGTCATGGTAGATTATTTAACACGTCATTTTTATTAATTTACCGACGTGGATTTCTGTAATATACGTCGATCATACCGACGTTGATTTTACAATTTAAACGGCGGTTTTTTTTGTAAGGACCGCCGTTGGTTTTAAAAATTTATTCTATAAATTTGTCGCTTTCATTCATTTTCGGTTTACATTTAAGGTTCCAAGTTCTTCCTCTCTCAGTCTCTCACGTCTCAAAGACAATAATTTGGATGTCTTTCTCAAAGAGAAATTGAGCTTACTCGCATCAAATATATGTCCACAAGAAGAAGCTTGTCAACTAGCCTTCTCACTTCCTTGATCAAGCCTGATAGGACACTTAGTGCTTCTGAATACTCCTTGCTTTCCATCAAAAGAGATGCAAGCCTGGCCTCCACTCGCTGTCGAAGAAAAGTTCGCTTCTCAGGGAAATCTGAAGATCAGATGTGCCTGATCCTCTGCTTGATTTTCTTGCCTAAGAAGATCCGTCAGAGCTTCAGAAGAAGAAGATGGGTTTCAAGAATGCGATAAAGAATAGAAATGGCTTCAGATGGCCTCTAAAGCATGAGCAATCGAATCAGTAGTTGCTGGGAGATATGATGAAGACATTGTCAATGCTTTGAACTATACAAGTCCTGCAGAAAGATAAAGGACCAAACTGTTAAAGAAACTGAAACAACGGCGGTTTTCTGTTCTACCGTCGTCTTTTCTCGTCGTCTATATTAAGGTAAGATGGCGGTAGATTTATAATTACCGACGTAGATTATTTTGTTAAACGTCGTTAAGTGTACTACAACCGACGTGGATTTTATTTTTAAATTATAAATAGAGTTTTTTTTTCTCGTATTCTTTCAGTTTTAGTTTTCAATTACAAAGCGTGATAAATAAATTTTTCTTTCCCGAGAAAATTTAAAATGAGGGAAATTAATGTTCTAGAATTTGTAAACTAACACGACGCAATATTTGCAAATCTGTGTCATCTGTTAAGATTATGATGTGGAACAGAGTTCCATCTGGTAAGATTTCGTAACCCTTGGGATCTCAGACAAATCTGATTATGTCGGCGGTGTTCTATATAAACCGTCGTGGTTATTTCAATTCTTGTCATTAAGTAGATCTACCGACGTAGGATAAGAAAATCAAAGAAAAAAATTGTTAACAAAAATTCTTATTAAGACGACCGTTAAAATTAAAGGTACGACGTATAAAATGAATAAATACGACGTTAAATTTTATTGTACGATTTAAAGATAACGTCGTAGAACTATACGATAATGACGTCGATATATTTATATTTTCCGTCGTTGTAAATTAATTTAATACGGCGATATTTTGTATTTTAAAGCCGTGGATTTGTTTGTAATTATACGGCGTCTTATACGAAAACCTCGTCGTGTTATTTTATGAGTAAAAACGGCAGTTTTTATTGAAATCGTCGTCTTTACTTTCTACGTCGGTCGATTCATAACTTCTGCCGTTCTTTGTTGGCATTGATTTTACACTGCGGAAATCTGTTTCAAATAGACGTCGGTTGTTTAATTATGTACGTCGTTGTTTTTGAACAACCATTTGAATCTCCATTTTTTAGTTGTCTAAGGTTGTATTACACGACGGTGTTTTTAGATTCGTCGTCTTTTTATAAACCACGACGGTTTTCACTTAGACCGTCGTTATTTTCTGGTCGTCTTTTTCACTTTTTGTAGTAGTGTATTTATTTGAAATCGAAGTGTTTTTGTTGCGATGTAAGGAGAGGGTTGCCAAACTGATGAGTTCTTTTATTCTAATGTGTATATTTATTGTTGCCCTACAACTAAATTCATAAATAATTGAATTTTTTTTAAACTTTAATAGATTAATATATATAGTGGACTATATTTAAAATAGGCTTATATTTTTTCCCCATAAACTTCCTTGGGCTACAGCCCACCACCGCCATTGAATTTAATCGACATGCAATGCAGCTTCCGTACATATACTGTGTAGATATATATGTAATATTATATACATATATAGGGTGGACTGTAAAGTCGTCAAGGCTCTCCGTAAATACACTGTGTAGATATATATGTAATATTATATATATATATATATATATGGTGGACTGTGAAGTCGTCAAGGCTCTCCGTAAATATATTGTGTAGATATATATGTAATATTATATATATATATATATGGTGGACTGTGAAGTCGTCAAGGCTCTCCGTAAATATATTGTGTAGATATATATGTAATATTATATATATATATATATATGGTGGACTGTGAAGTCGTCAAGGCTTTCCGTAAATATATTGTGTAGATATATATGTAATATTATATATATATATGGTGGACTGTAAAGTCGTCAAGGCTTTGCCTCCTAACGCATATTACATTTGTCATTGCTGTCCTATTTCTAGATATGTTTTACATACATCATTAAGTCCCCTATATATATCATCATTAAGGCTCCTATGCAAGAGACTGAAAAAAAAAGAAATTAGACGTATATGGCTAAGCCACAAAGCTTCTACCTTGTGTGCCTCGCATTTTCTTTAGTTTTCAATCTGTTGTTGATCTTCAAACTATATGTGGGTAGAGAGTGGGAACTGAGTTGGAGCAGAAGGGCAGCAGAAGAAGCTGAGTATGTTGCAGCCATCTCTTGCTCAGGGCATGGAAAAGCCTACTTGGATGGGTTAACTCTCGATGGCAAGGAGCCTGTTTGTGAATGCAGTTCTTGCTATGGAGGCCCTCACTGCTCTGAGTTTTTGACTGGTTGTGCAGCAGATGCTGGCAGGTCTCTCTCTCTCTCTCTCTCTCTCTCTCTCTCTCTCTCTCTCTCACACACACACACACACACACACAAAATAAAAACACTATATGCTTAGCTAGTTTGGGAGCTTGGGAAATTCGGAGGGCAGAAAGGTTGTACTGAAAAGAAAAAAAATAGCCTAGAAGTTTTATAGTAAATTGAGCTTATACCCATAAAATTCATTTTAAATCACCTACAACCCTTTCCTTTAGTTTTTTTTATTTAAAATACCCAATTTTTTCAAATAATACCCGATGACTAGGATCTAACTAAGCAAGTTACCTAATATAACCTAAAATTTGATTTATTGTATTTTTAGGATTCCAAAACTACCCATATTTATAAGTTAATGTGTTATGGGGGGTGTAACTAATGACACCCGTTCAATTTGGAAATATCTCCAAATAGTTGTAATGGATGTAGGAACTAATTTAGAAACTTATTTGAAATTAAATATTAAATTCCACATTAAAGTATTAGTAATCTATTTTACGACTAGTAATCTATTTTTGAATTAATGGTGTTTTCCTCCTATGAATTACGACTAGTAATCTATTTAAAGTATTAATAATTTAAATTCAACATTAAATTTAGGAATTAATGTTGTTTTCTTTTTATGAATTATACGACTAGTATTCTTTTTTATTATAGTTTTATGAATAATAGTGTACATTCTAATTATGTTGAAAAATAATTTGATAATCTATTGTTTTGTTTTTAAAACAATTTTTTTAATGAACCTATTTTTTCTCCAAATATTGTACCTAGTTTTTTTTCTTTATTACCTGTTTTATGAAAAATAATTTGATCATATTTTTATTGTTTTTTTTATGAAAACAATATTTTTTTTTAAATGAGCCTATTTTTTCTCTCAAAATAATGTTCCTTTTTTTTTTTCTTAATAATGTACCTAGTAAAACAATTTACCTAGTATAATGAACCTATTTTTTTCTCTCTAATAATGTACCTATTTTTCTCTCTCAAAATAATGTACCTAGTATAATGAACCTATTTTTTCTCTCTCAAAACAATTTACCTAGTATAATGTACTAGGATTTTTCTCTAATAATGTATACCTAGTAAAACAATTTACCTAGTATAATGAACTTTTTTTTTTCTTCTAAATAATGTACCTATTTTGTATAAATTATTGTGTACCTATTTTTAATTTATGAAAAATGTACAAAAATTTCAATTACAAAGTAATTGACCTATTTTTGTTAATTTTTTTTGGTAAATAATATACCTCTATTTTTATACGGATATATTTATATTTATAGTTTTCATATGTACATTATTGGATATGTAATTTACATATTTTTTTTATTTGCAATTTTAAGGGGCCATATGTTAGAGGGAATGACAACCAAAAGAAATGGGGCGATTGATATGCTGTTAATAGGGAGTTTTAATTACAATTATGGCAGTTAATGAAATGCTTGGAATAAATTATAAATAAAATATGAAGTATGATGGCAAAGATGTAAAAACATAGGAATACTACGACCTCTTATATCCTACTGGTCATTTAAGTTTGAAATTAGGTTTTACACATAGATTTATAGAATGATGGATATATGTCTAGGAAATATAAATTATAGGGACCTATATTGGAGATCTTGCCAAATTCAATGTGTGTCATTAGTTACACCCCCACATAACATGTTTACTTGTAAATAAGGGTAGTTTTGGAGTCCAAAAAATAGAATAAATCAAATTTTAAGCTAGATTAGATAACTTGCTTACTTGGATCCTAGTCATCGGGTTTTATTTGAAAAAATTTGATATTTTAAATAGAAAAATAAAAGAAAGAAAAATGAATTTTATGGGTCTAAGCTCAATTTACTTTATTAATATATGGAAAATGCCAACTTTAGATACCAACTTGTGTATCATCTCTCTAATAGAGCATGAGACTCATTGTATTGATGGGCACCACCTCTATTAGAAAGATGGTACACAAATTAATATATAAAGTTGATCTCCTTAGCATGACTCTTAATATATTTAGTGCATTTCTAGGGACTTGGTTGTTTTCCTTTTACTATAGAATTTGGACCCCTGAAAGATTCCAAAAAACAAAACTCACATGACATATATTAGTAATGTAATGTTTTAAAATAGAGGTCTTTTAGATCACGAGGATTATTCTTAATAAACACTCTAATAGTTTTGAATTTATATTTAGAATAAAATATTCCCTCATATATACAATAGACAAAGAGTAGTGGATGGTAGCTATACGTATTTCTCTGAAAAGGAATATACCTTTCATCAACAAGGGATCCTTTTTGGCACCATCTCCTCCATCGTGCTTCTTAAATGCTTCTACTAGCTTTCAGATGAACTATTTTGCTCTTCACTCTATGTCAAATACAACATTACGTACTGCATAACGTTACAGTGTAGTATTTTTTTTCTTTACACAAACGATATCGAGGGAAAGGAATTCAAACACAAAACTTCACATGCAAAGGACTGTGGAGCCAAACAAATTTGGTAGGACGGGTTCATATTTCTTTTTTCTTTTTTTTACTGGATAGATTAATTACTTCCATAAGTGACCACCAAGATTTCTATCACCATGTCAAGAATAGGGTATAATACAGTGGCTTGACAAAGGGAGTATCCAAAAAAAATTAATTTGTGCCAAAAGCTACTCTACCTAAGTCCACCTTTTCACTATTAAAACTTACCTCCAAATTGAAAGCTCCGTTCAATTTCTCATTCTAATATAGAGCCGGCCCTGGTAACTTGAGGCCCAAGGCAAAAAAGTAAAGTGTGCCCTATAAATAAAGTAATCACTAAAATTATAATGTTTTATCAATTAATTAATTTTATTAAAATTATAGCATTCATTGTTTTACAACATGAGCCTTCCCATTTGTTATTGTTTGATGATAATAACTTGAGGAAAAATGTCATCGTGTTATTCCATAGGGAATTTGCAGTTAGTTTCTCTTACATGAAACTTTTCTAAAAGTAAATCTGCCATTTTTGCATCATAAATTTTCAATTCATTTTCATTTTCTGCCTATTCTTCCAAATGAATATGAACAATTCATTTGGTATAATCTATTATAGAACTCATGTTCCCCCTGCAAAACAGATTAAGACCCAAGAAAAATTATCTTTGTTACTTATCTGGGTCTGCACCTGAAACCCATCTCAATTCTCAACTAATAAGTTCTCAATTGGCGACCTTGAATCTACAAGAACGCCCATACAAAGTGATTATTTGGAAAATAGCAGCAACATAGAGAAAAAATAGACAAAGAGAAAGGACTTACAGCTCTATTGGCTTCGTCTCGTCTGCCATGGGGAGGAAAGGATAGGGAAAAGAGAGAGGCGATGAGAGGATAGAGGCTGCGGTGTGACTCTGTGAGTGAGGGAAAATTGAGACAACAAGAATCTAAACCCTACTATGGTCTGATTTTGTTTTTTTTTTTTGGGGCTAGGATTAAAAAACAACATATTTGCTAGCATATATGGGTTAGAACTCTCTTTTGGGGAGGATTAAATATGCAGGCCTAGTTATTTTTTATTTTTTTCTGAGGACTTTTAGTTTTTTAATTGTTT
Source organism: Prunus persica (assembly GCF_000346465.2). Lineage (NCBI taxonomy): Eukaryota > Viridiplantae > Streptophyta > Magnoliopsida > Rosales > Rosaceae > Prunus > Prunus persica. Next base: position 4,259,285 of record NC_034016.1, on the reverse strand, counting down.
TGTTCCATACGTATATATGGCTTAACTGGATGCTTTTTTTGTGCCCCTTTCAATTATGGGCCCCAGGCCCAGGCCCTAGTTGCTCTGGCCAAGGTTGGCTCTACATCCTATTGAACGGAGCTTCCAATTTGGATCTAAGTAATTTAATGGTGATTTTTGAAAAAAAAATATATATATTAATGGCACATCTAAACTTTATGATCATCATCATCAGCTCATGTGTGCTGTTGGATGCAGTGGAGACCCACTTTTCTTGGAGCCATTTTGGATGCAACATGCATCAAAAAGTGCACTTGTAGTAGCAGGTTGGCATCGAATGAGCTATACCTCTGCTGATCAATCTTACATCTCAGCAGAGCTTGAAAGGCACATTCGCAAACTTCATGCCATCGTTGGAAATGCCGTGACTGGAGGAAGATACATTGTTTTTGGTGCTGGCTCAACCCAACTTCTCAATGCTGCAGTTCATGCACTGTCTTCCCATAATTCAAGCTCCTCCTCCTCGCCTGCAAGTGTTGTAGCTTCAATTCCTTATTACAATGTGGGTGCCTAACTTACTGCTTACATATTTTACGTACAAAGAATAAATAAATAATCATCTCAAGAAATCAACTTCTGTATTATCTCTCTGTAGTATATAGATAGTATTAACATGTGTACGTGTGTGGACCTACTTCTCTGGTGGGTGATACCTGTATACATAAAATCACCAATTGAGATGGTACGTACAAATAGTACGTAGTACTACTACAAATATACTGCTGACTGATATATACGGTTTTGATGTTCGATTTTCCCAGTATTACCAAATACAAATGGAGTTTTTTCGTTCGATGGACTATGTATTTCGAGGAGATGCATCCTTGTTGCAGAACATCTCAGATGCTACTAATGTTATTGAGTTTGTTACCTCACCAAACAATCCTGATGGCCAGCTGAATAAGGCAAATGTTCAAGGTCCAAATGCCAAAGCAATCTATGATCGTGTCTATTACTGGCCACATTTTACAGCAATTCCTACTCCAGCAAATGATGATATCATGATATTTGCAATTTCTAAGCTCACTGGCCATGCTGGTAGCAGATTCGGGTACGTAACAACCTAACCATCATTTTCTTGCATATCTTTTCACTTCTATTTATTTTATTTTATTTATAAACTTTATCACCTTGCTATTATTGGGGACTTCTTTCCCTTCTATATCACAACATATATCCGGAACGAAAAATGCAGAAAATGAACTGCATCTATGACGTTTTTTGACATTTTTCTATTGATCGGGGTCATATATATTATACTAAACTCACACACACTACACTGATGCTAGGACACGAACCCAGGACCTTTCATGGGGGGAACAATTGCTCCAAAACACTATACTAGTAAGCCCTTTGCTGTATATGTTCTATACAAAAAGACGAAGGCCCCCTATTCAATTTTCCATTTAGGCATCGAGTTGAAAACAAAACCCTTTGCGGTAGCTATAATATTTGTTCTTGTGGCTCTTGCACAGGTGGGCTGTGGTAAAGGATGAGTCTGTGTTCCAAAAGATGACCATGTATACGCTCATAGATAGCATGGGTATTTCTCGAGATGCTCAGCTGAGAGCTTTGAAGATTTTGAATGTAGTCCTTGAAGGGGGAGGAAAGGATTTTTTTGAATTCGGATATAACACTATGAGGAAGCGTTGGGAAAAATTGAGGAACATCCTCTCTGTATCAAATCGCTTTAGTCTGCAAAAATTTGCACCCAAACACTGCACCTTTTTCAAGAAAACTAGAGAACCTTCACCAGGTAACATTCCCATCACTATTATATAATTAATCGTTGTGTATTTTTTGTAACATACATTTCTTTCATCATTGAATAATTGTTAACCCTTTTTTTCACCTACGACCTAGATTTGCAAGGTCGTGGATTTAGGCGTACTTTGTCATTTTTGTGAGATTAAGGGAGTGCTGCGTGCCACTATTTTTGCAATATTACAAACATAGAGAGAGTGGTGGAGCTAGAAGCTAATATGTGGGGGGCCTAGTACTATAAATTTAAAATTATATAGAGTTATATTTGAACTAATATTGCATCTAATGCTTAAGAAATAATGGGGTTTTCATGGAGTTTTGGAGGACCACGGCCATGGCAAGCTTGCATATGGCTCAATACAATAATTGATTAATTGCGTCAAATATTAACTGTAATCAAACAACTGAACAACATAAAAACTTAAATTAGTTTCGGTCGTCAAAGGACTTGACCACTCGAAGCCTTATCGTTGGGGAATCTTCACGGTTGCAAGCGTATATATCATTTACCAGTGAAGCACTTTTCTCTCTTTGATCTAAATTTCATTGCCCATTTCATGTTGAAGCATTTATAATTTCCTTTTAGCTAATATATATTCATACTATTCAACACTACTATGATTCTGACCCATTGTTGCGTACCGGATTTGGCTGTTGGATGTTCCCATGATCACATGATTCTGATATATAATATTATTACCTCTGAAAATTAAATTAATTAAGTGATCAAAAGATCTCATTTATGAAAAATTAATAAATTTCCTCACTGCAGCTTATGCATGGGTGAAGTGCGAAAGGGAAGAGGATAAAGATTGCTATGCAGTCCTCCAAGAAGAAGCCAACGTTTACGGGCTTAGAGGTTCTCAGTTTGGCGCTGAAGATCGATTTGTGCGTCTCGCTCTCTTAAGGAGCCAAGATGATTTTGATTTATTGCTTCAACGACTCAACCAATTAGTCTCGGAAGAAAAGTCATCGGCAAAGCGATTTTGTCCACAATTTGAAGACAAATTAGCCACATGTTTATTAGAAGCCAATTATATTCAACACTTCTCTTCAAGTACTAGGCTTAATATCACCAAACGTCCCTAATGACAAGACCCGACCCAAATTCCACTTGAGAATCTGAGCCGAACCCTGTGCGTGTCCGACACCCGGCACAAATGAATAAAGTGCCCTTCTATTCAAATTCTCTGATTATTTTAGGCCCGACTTCTACCGAAAATTAAGTAGAGTTTCCCCTGTAATTTTATCATTTCCCAAGTTTACACATGTCAAACAAATATATATTTATATTCCCAACTGCCAACATGCATATATTTACATTCGAACAGTTAAATTTGGATCCTAGGGCAACACCAAAGCAACTAAATAGATTAATTTACATGTATAATTCAATTATACATAACCCTACATCAGCAAAAGATGAGAAGGAAGGTGAAAACTGGCTAGTGGTGGCTCACCGGTGCACGCTTACTGTCTGGGGCGCAAAACATTGAAAAACGTGAGTGGATCAAAAATAAAGTTTTGAAACTAACTATGAACGTACTAACCCCACTGTAAAAACAGTTGCAAAAACTTAAACAAGTTCTTTATCTATATTCATACAGAAATCACGCATTCATATCTATATTTAGATAACCATTCACATACTTATTCAAAACATCCTTCCGCTGAAGACACTGAAAATGAAATTTAGTCTACCACCTTGGCGTACCCATTTTATTTCCGTCAATTCCTTTATTTCTGTTTAATCCCACAAAGACCCCTCAATTCCTCGTGCCACCGAAGCGACACGTTCTCGCAGGCCTCGGGAAACACAAAGTCCCATGAGCCACAATCCTCGCAGGATTCAGGAGACATTTGGTCCACCTGATCCGCATTCCTCGCTCTCACTGTCCGAATATCACAAAGACTCGTGAGGTAAAAGTCAAGCATGCTGACCTAACCGAAGGCAACTAATTTATCTGAAGGCAACAGAAATACTGAAGGCAACATTTATTATATTTGGGTACCTAGGGTGGTTTTAAGAAAATATAAATTTCTGGAAGGTTTGAAATAAATAAAACGAATTCTTTTTATCTTAAAACTCTGATGCCATCCCATCTGATAGTTCTCTGAAATTCTTATTTTTCATATTTTTTAAGAGTTCTCAACTCGGCAGCATATAAATGAAATATTTAACCTCAGCAAAAATATGCTAGAAAAACTCGAGTTATTTAATACTAATTCAAGATCAAATAATGAAATTGAATTGCATAAATTCATTTATAAAAGCAAAAGTCCACTCACAGCTGGTCCGAGCTAACTGGACCTTTTGAAGGTCCCTCTTGTAGGTTTGCCTGTGCCCGGGTGCCTGATTAAACCATCATAATATTTTATTAATAAAAATTCTCAATATAATCTTTAATTAAAAACCCTGACCCCTGGCTCCTAAAAGTACGTGCATTAACCTTAAGGTCATTCCTATGCCCACATAAGCTTTTCTCATGTTTAGAATGGCTTAGAAAAGATCCGGGACTAAAAAAATGATAAAGTCCTAAAAAGTCAACTCGGGACCCCGTGGGGTCCACAACATCCAAATTCCGATCCGAGAGTTCCTAAAGGTTCCAATATGCTTAGGACACATGTCCCGACAGTTCGGTCTCGATCGGACGGTCGGATTGCTCACGATAGCACGATTGGGCGGTTACTGTAAACCTAACCCTATGGTTGACATTTTCGGAGTATCCGGGACTCCGATTCATGATCCGTCGAATCCTAAACCATCTTGGAATTATCTAGATCAATATATATGAAATTGACTACGATCCAACGGTTCAAACGCATCGAACCCGAAAATTGCACAATAGGCGAAATATTTCGGGGTTCAAATGTTAACCAAATTGGAATCCGAAAGTACCTATGCGCTAGTGGGCTGCGCGTGGGTGTGCAGATGAATTTACGATGGACGGAAATACTCCAAACCGCCGGCCAAGATTCCTGGCCTAGGTGTAAAACCTCATTTGGAGACACGTTTGTTCTTGGACCTACCCTGAAAAACGACCGGAAGTGGCTGGAATCGCGAATCCAAAACCGACCAAACTTTGGGCTGAAAATTAACCCACATCAGCTAGAAATCCTACCCAACTATTAGTTAGAGCACGAAAATAGGTGGAAATCCATACCTTATTGGTCCAATTTGGTGGCTGGAGGAGAGAAAAACAGCCGGCCAAAAATTCGGTAAATTCCGGCCGGTTTCAATGCATCTCTCCGGTGGCTCGCGACAGCAACTGGTGGCAAGAAGGTGGGGTTGTGCAGCGGAGGAGACACCAGTCCTTTTTGGACCGGTCCGATGACTAGTGGTGGCCGGGGGGTGGTGGTTTGGGAGGAGGGAAGGAACCGGCTGGAGAAAATGTCGGGGATGGGGGGTATCGCGAAGGGAGAGAGAGAGATAGAGAGAGGTTTTTAAAAAAATCTAACTTCCAAAATTACCATTTTGCCTCTCAGTGTATTTTAATCTTATATTCCTTTATACAACTCGAATTTGAGCACATTACATGTCTACAGACTTATTTCGATGTGCTCTACGCAACGGTACAAGCGAAATTTCCAATTTTCTTCCAAGTCAAAAAGTCAATTTTAAACGTAATAAAATATTCTAGGGGCAAAATAGTCTTTTCTCAGAATAAATTAATAATTAAAAACTAATTAAGGATTGGGTTGTTACAATCTACCCCCCTTATAAAATTTCGGCCTTGAAATTTCCATACCTGTCACTCAAAGAAGGAAGGGTACTGATCCCGCATTTGATCCTCGGGGTTCCCAAGTAGCCTCTTCTACATTATGGCTCCTCCACAAAACTTTCACCAGTGGGATCTGTCTAGAGCGCAATACCTATTGTGAACTTTAGACAACCTGAAAAATGGAGATTATAAAGATTAGTCTAAACACAAATTATACTCGCAAGTGCACAAGGTCAATCGTAATATAGTATGGCAAATACGAGGTCATTCCCGCGAGGATTGAGTTCAACTACCAATTAGTCTAACATAATTTACTTCACAAAATACTTTAACTATTGTAATTATATAAACAAGAAATTAAACATGTAAACACACAAGGGGTTTTTGAAATAATGATTTAATTACCAACAAAATTAAAAGACAAATCAAGTAGGAAGTCACAAAACACAAGGATGAGAAATTCAAATTGATAATAGCACTAGGACAATGAATTCACCACTAGTAATCCAATCTAGCCTCTTATTCACCTACCCATTAACTAACCATTTCATGTCGCCGCTTAGTTTTCCTTCTTCATGAATTATTGATGGTATTTAAGCTAACTCGTATATTCCTACATGCAATTCGCCTATGGTATTTAGGTCAAATATCAATACATAGAAACTCATTAAGATCGGTGAAAACCTCGAACAAGCATGTAAACCCTAAGAGTATGGTATTTATCCTAGACGAATTATAAATCCTAATCACAAGAAGCAAGCCTCAAATTAAGTATGGTATTTACTCTAATTTGCATTTGATTAACTCAATTAAAAGTCTAGAAGGTGATCAAGCAACAAGATAATTAACCAAGTTATTAAGCACAGTGATTAAGAATCCAACATCAAACGACAATGTAACACCCCGACCCCAAATTTCTCCAAATTTTACCCTTATTTAATTATTTAATTATTTAAGGGTATTTTAGTCATATTTTTAACCGGAGAGAGTTTGGGACTGTGACTTATATTTTTGGATAGGTCGTACTGAGACGAGTTCATAGACACGTAGTGGGCTCGAATCGGAGTTGTAACAAGAGAGATATGGTCAAAAGAAGTCCAGTGGCATAATCGTAAATATTTTAAAATGGGATTTTTTATAAAATCAGATTTTTCTCTCTCTCTCTCTCTCTCTCTCCCGCGACTTCTCTCTCTCTCCCGTCGGCTCTCTCTCTTTCTCTCCTTGTATCTCCGGCCACCAACCACGGCTGTGGGCGGGGCCGGTACCAAACTGACCGGGACGACGTCCCCTTCCTTCCCCGACCATTCCCCGCCGGCGACGCGGCCGTTGCTGGCCGGAAAATGCAGAAAACCGCCGGGAGGTCGTCGAAACTTCAACGCCGTCGATCTCCCTCCTCCGACCACCAAATCCGTCGACCCAGGTATGGATTTTGAACCTCTCGAGCTGCTCTAGCTGATGGTTGGGTAGGATTAGATCGATTCTTAGCGTAGGCAACTCAATTTTCGAATTGAAAATCGGCCGAAACTTCAGCCGCCGTGATCGGCCATTTCCGGCCACTTTTTGGGGTAGGTCCAAGAACAAAAGTGACTCCAAATGAGGTGTTTTACCTAGGATAGGAGTTTGGAGTCTTGGTTCCGAGATTTTTTGACGAACCATAATCGCTTTGGACACCCGATCTGCCCGCGCGTGTGGCAGCGCGTGGGCGAGGGTGGTGGAGTGACTCTGGGCAGTTTTGAGATCCTCGTGCCGTCACGAGTGCGTAGGATTTCGCGGATCTCAATTCGGACGTCGTTTGACTATCGAACGGATAATCGCATATTATGCGTTATCCGGGTTCGATAGGTTGGGACCGTTGGATGGTCCCAAATTTAATATATGTTGATCTAGGTATTTCTAGGATCGTGTAGGATTTCACGGATCGTGAATCGGAGCCCCGGATGTTGGATTCACTACATGCACCACCAAGTGAAAGTTAGGTCCCACGTGGCGTAGGTTATCCGGCGTTGGGACAGACTCCATACGTGGCGTTGGTTGTACCGGCGTATGGGGAGATTTGTAATATGATGTTCAGGTCTCACGTGGCGTAGGTTATCCGGCGTTGAGACAGGCCCCGTACGTGGCGTTGGTTGTACCGGCGTACGGGGAGATTATGTGATATTGTGTTGAGGTCGCACGTGGCGTAGGTTATCCGGCGTGTCGACATACCGCATACGTGGCGTTGGTTGTACCGGCGTATGGGGAGATTTGTGATGTGATATTGAGGTCCCGCGTGGCGTAGGTTATCCGGCTTTGGGACAGACCCCATACGTGGCGTTGGTTGTACCGGCGTATGGGGAGAGATTATGTGGGATACAGAGAAATGAATTAAGATATCGCCCAAGTGTGGAATTGGATTTTAGGGAAGAACTACGTGTGGCTTGATCCCTCAAGGAGGGTACGTAGGCAGCCTAAGGTTATTAGGTGCAGCCGCAGACTAAATATTAGTCATAATTGGTATCTGAATTGTTTGGTAGTTTGTTGAGAATTATTGGAAGGCCGAAGGCCATTTATGTGAATTTGCATGAGATTATATTGTGCATGCTGCCCGTTGGTGATATTAAATGCGTTTTTATGCAGGTATAAATTTTGGGAAATGTCCAAATTATAGGGGAGACTCTGCCGAAATTTCGGCAGGAAGTCTCGGTTTTTAGTGAGTGGGCCTGACATCGGGGTGATGTCAGGAACTCCAAAGGGTTCGTCTCGGATTTTGAGAAAATTCGGGGTGGGTCCTTAAAGACAATCAATAGATAGATAAAATAAGAAAACTAGATTATCATACTAGGGCTACATCATGCCCTAGCAAAAGAAAATTAGTTACACATAATCATAGAATTCGACATAAGTAAAAACATAAGGAAGAAACAATCAAACTTAGGTAATAGCAGTACTCTTCCGGTGTCTCCAATTTCTCCTAGTCTTTTCATGTCTCCAAGGGAGTCGTTTCTCATGCTTAAATAAAACACCCCCCGTCTATTCCTACCCTCGCTGGGCTTTTACAGCAGCCCAAAAATAAAGAAAAACTGAAAATACCTGTAAGATGACTACAAATGCCTAGAGGGGGTGAATAGGCCAATTTAAGATTATAATCAAATAAATATAAATAAACTTCGGTAGCAGGATTGATATGGCTTATCAATCCTGAAACATGCTGAGCATAAAATAAAAGAACATGCAGAAAATTATTTTACGTGGTAAAACCCTACCTATGAGGAAAATCCACGGGACTCCTCAGTCCAATACAAATCCACTATAGAACGATGATTGCAAGAAGTACTCAAACACTCATCTTAGACACATTCTAGATAATGTTTACCAACTTCTTCGTAACTCAACTTCTGTCACGGGATAATCTTCGACACTCCTTATGTTGAACGCAATACTGGTCACGATTGCTTCAAGCTCGCCGGAGTTCTTCCAACTCTCCTTATGTTGAATTTGATATTGGTCACAATCGATTCAAGCTCACTGGAGTTCTTCCAACTCTCCTTATGTTGAATCCGATATTGGTCACTATCGATTCAAGCTCACCGGAGAAAAACTGCCACAACGATCTTGTTGCCCGCAACCGTATGAGTCACCGACATGCATATGAATGCAATATGAATGATTAAAGTGTTTGATAAATCACCAAGTAAACATAAAACACTTGATGATTTATCTCAAATAAATACACATCAACTTTTTCCTAAGAATTCTATATGCTCCACACAAATACGTCAAAAGCTCTACATTTGAAAGGAAAATCCTATGTTTTATTGAAGGGAGTTTTTCTCATCAAAGAGGAAAACCCAACAGACCATTAATCCTATTCCACTATGACTCTACAGTACTGATCCAATATGACTCTGGGTCAGGACTTCAAAGCAGGACCACATCTCTTATTCAATTATGACCAAGAGTTTTGAATCAATATGGATTCTTAGTACATATGCCAACCAACCAATCTTTAATAGAAAAAAAGTATCTATTAAAACAAACGATTTGGACCAATCAGGTAGGAAAAGGTTTCAACGTGCAAGTCATAAAAGGAAAGGATAATATTTTACCTTAAATCAAAATAGAGTCCAACTAGGAAAATAATCTCAAGAGATAAAATCTAATCCTATAATGAAAATAACTCCAATTAGGAATCCTATAATGAATGCATGATTATGTCATGATTTACCTGAAGTCAAGTTTCTCATATCGGTCAAGTCATGCCTCGAATGTATGGGGTTGAATGAGTTGTGCCAAAACATCCAGTAACAATTCTTCACATACTAATTTTCAACCTATGCTAGAGTCCAGGAAATGACAATACAATTTTCATACTAATAGAAACCTAATTAAAACATAAATCCAAAATGGGTAAGTAATTGATTCATCTTCCTACTTGGATTGGGATAACAGGTCAGTTATTTTGCAGGCACGTTTGGTGTTGTTCCTCCTCCAAGAAAATTCAGTAAAAATATGTAAATTGTAGATTTTTGTCTTATCTTTCCAGTCATATATACATGCCTTGAGGAAAAATCAGGAAAGTCTTCAAATAGTCATTCTTCCACAACAGCACAGTTCTGACAGGATTGCACCTTATGCTGACTTAACTTCAAAGACTGCTCTCATTGGCTGCTCCGAAAATTCTAGAAAAATTCCACAATTATCTTCAAGGTCTTAACTTTCATCTCCAATTGGTCTCGTACTAAAACTCCACAAAAAGGTCGTATTTCCGTTGAAAATAAATTACTTCCTCTGGAAAGTTGAAAATTGAAAAAATAAAGTAATAAGTCCTTTTAAAATCAAATTCTCCTACAAAAACTAAGTATAAAGAGAACATAAATGTGTAAATTTATGGACTTATCAAATACCGACAGCTTAGATTTTGCTAGTCCTCGAGCAAAACAAAACGAAAAATAAAAACAAAAGAACACAAACTCAATGCCAACACGCGATCGACTAACTTCCCAATACTGATCTCAGAGATAATCATTAGCTGTTAGCTAACTTTCAAGAAATAAGCAACAATAACTCAAGACATTATCAAAGGGTTAACTAAACTTTAATTGAACAACTTGGATGTAGTTTGTGAAATAGCCAACATTAATACAATCCACGACTTAAGCTTCACACAAGTTAAATAACCAAATAAGAACAAGCTTCAACTTCAAATCTCATCAAGGATATTCACTCCAATAAAAGCACTCGATATTTGACTAGTTATTGTCACTCCTAAATATTTGAGAGGCATCAAAGCAATAGGATGTACTCACATAATTGAAATAAAGGCACATGACATAGATAAAAGATATCATGGAAAGATATCGCATACTTGAAAACATTTAAACTATCCGACCATAGTCCTTCCACACCTATTCTTCACATGAGGAACCACACTTCTCCTTGGATCAAGTAGGACTTTCACTAAGGTTGTAATGGGGCTTAGGGTGATGGGTGAAGCAAGTAAAAGATATGGATGAACAAATTCTAAGGAATTCATAGAGCTTTCCATGAGAATTATAACATCTTTCACTTTGAGCATGAAACTTCATACTAATACTGTCTTGAATATATTTTTTTTTTGTTTCACATTTTTTTTTTCCTAACTCCATCAGCTTTCTAATCAACTCATGTAGTGAGTGTTAAGCCAATGACTCCCAAGCTAGACAGCTTTAGGGCATTAAATGTAAAACACTCCTAGGGCTTAATAACTCGAGTTGAAAAGGCTTCGGAATTAGTTTTTTTTTTTTTTTTGAAATAGTATCCTTTACTTTCCACATGATTGAACAGTTTGTGCAATTCTCCCTTATCAACGAAAATACTCTACAAAACTCCTTAGAAGGGTGTAGGATAAACATATGATAGATTAATGTGAGGAGAATTGGGTAAAGAATGAAAAAGGCTTACACAAAAGGCACAAGGGGGTTAACGAGGGATAAAAGTGATATGGGTTGGCTAGAAGGGCTCAAACGAAATAAACAAGGCCTATATCACTTTCTAGAATCCAAGTGGTTCACAAAGTATGCCTCAAATAGATAATGAAAGTATAGTTCTAGCAAACAATTTAAACATCCTCAAGTACTTGACCAAAACAAAGAATAATGAGATCACAACGACATAGACAAGAAAAATGATAGAATATCATATAACACTCAAGAAAGGAAGGCATAGGCTCAAAAATTCACATAATGATGGTTATATAAGTTTACACTAGCTCTTATTTAGCCATTTAAATAATGTGAAATCCCCAATCGAAACTCATATTAATATGGCTATGTGCATAAAGATTTCCCAAGTCTAATCACAAAAATAAGGCTAACACAAAGATAATGTAAAGAATTAGTGTCATGCTCAGAACTTCTTGAAAGTTAATTGTAAATAAAATTCAATCTCATCGTAGAATTGGGAAGTGACTACCACAAACAAATAAAAACAAGACTCAAAGTAAAAGAAATTTTTTTTTTTTTTATGACTTTTTTCTTTTTTAAAAGAAAAAAAACTCAAAAAAAAAAAAATCAAAAATCAAAATCAAAAGTTGAAAAGAATTGAAAATCAATAAACAAAACTGTAGTTCTGACCCAGGTGCAAAGAATTACATGTATCTCACAAAATACTTGGCCGAACTTCACGTTCTTTATATGGTTGGATTCAGAACGAAAAAACAAAGAAAGCAAAGCGGACAAGAACAGAATTTGAAACAAAGACAGCTGCATACATTATGAAACCAAAGACTGACGCACCCACAACTTCAAACAAAAATTGTCCTCAATGTTTAAAAGAAAGAAAACTAAGTCATGCAAAATCAATTGAAGAGAGAGAGGGTGTGAGAACTTCCCGGGGTTGTGTAGGTGTATGGGTGAGCACAGCGCAGAATATGTCAAAGTGAGAGTGGATCGACAATGCAACGAACTTAAACACCAACAACTTGCTTCTTGGAATGTCAACGGACCCATAATAGCTCCTAAAAGTCTTGGAATGCGATGAAATTGGAACGAAATTGAGCTGGATATGTAATCTTAAAAATCTGAAAATCCGACTTTTAGCGACGAAAAATCTGATGAACACCGCTGCTAAAACTTCTTTGGTGACGAAACATCCGATGACCATCGTCGCTAAAACCTCTTTGGTGACAAAAAATCTTCAAATTCTGAGCAAAACAGCAGCTGCCTTTTTTTGTGTTTTAGGTCCTTTTTTAAGCTTTAAATCGTCCTAAAACATAATGTAGGCCACCGAAGACCCCCAAACCTGGTCCAAAACATCATAATAACCATTCCAAACACGTCGATGGCTTCAGATTGACTTGAAAAACAACAAAAAAGAAATTAGGCACAAATTTTGATTTTGACCAAAATAATAACCTACTAAGCTATTTTGCTATTTTGTGGCATTTAACTTCAACCAATGACCAAGAAAACTACTGTAACACATCTAAAACGTGCTGCAAACATCCTAGGGCTAGAAAAATGCAAAAAAATTTCTTTGGAACACAAAATCATGTGTTTGATGACGCAAAACTTAACAAAAACAACAAAAACAAAAACATGAAAAATGCAAGAGAAATCACACAGAAACTAAGGTCAAAAAACACAAACAAAGGAAAACAAAGGTGAGAATGCATGGGTTGCCTCCCAAGAAGCGCTTAGGTTATAGTCGTGAGCTAGACTTTGATGCAGGAGGACTAGATAGGATCTGCCAGCTCACTCAAAGGGAGTGAGGTCTTCTCTATGTTAAAGGGAGACTCGAGGTAATGCTTCAAGCGATGGCCATTCACTTTGAAGGGCGAACCATCTTTAATATTCTGAATTTCAACGGCACCATGGGGAAAGACTTACAATATAAGGAAGGGTCCATACCATCGTGACTTAAGCTTGCCAGGAAAAAGTTTTAGCCACGAGTTAAAGAGTAAAACCTTCTGACCAGGATGGAACTCTTTACGTAGTATGGACTGATCATGAAACAACTTCGTCTTTTCCTTGTAAATTTTGGAGTTTGCATATGCATCATTCCTTATTTCTTCCAATTCATTGAGCTGTAACTTCCTCTTTTCTCCAGCACTGTGATAATCATAATTAAGTTTCTTGATTGCCCAAAAGGCTTTGTGTTCTAGTTCCACGGGAAGATGACAAGCCTTTCCATAGACCAAACGAAAAGGAGACATGCCAATTGGGGTCTTGAAAGCTGTTTGATATGCCCACAATGCGTCATTCAACTTGAGGGACCAATCCTTCCTAGAAGCATTCACCGTCTTCTCCAAGATGCATTTGATTTCACGGTTAGAAACCTCCACTTGCCCGCTTGTTTGTGGGTGATAAGGAGTGGCCACCCTATGTGTGATGTTGTATTTTGCTATGAGCGCCTTCAAAGGCTTGTTGATGAAGTAAGGGCCCCCATCACTAATCAAAGCTCTAGGCGTGCCAAATCTTAGGAAGATATTGCCTTGGAGAAACCGTAGGATAACCTTGTGATCATTTATTAGTGATGACACTGCCCCCACCCATTTAGAAACATACTCTACAGTTAAAGAATATATTGATTACCACAGGAGGATGGAAATGGCCCCATAAGATCGATGCCCCTTACATCGAACAACTCTACCAGAAGAATGCTTTGCAAAGAAATCTCATTACGTTTGGAAAGATTACCAATCCTTTGGCATTTTTCACACATAGCACACCAATCATGGGCATCCCGAAACAATGTAGGCCAATAGAAACCACTTTGCAAAACCTTAGCTGCAGTCCTATTCGCACCAAAGTGACCTCCACATGTATAGTGATGACAAAATCGTAGAACACTATTTTTTTCAGTGGCCTGGAACACATCGTCTTATGACCTGGTCTGGACAATACTTGTAGAGATAAGGCTCATCCCAGAAATAGAATTTGACGTCATAGAGGAATTTCTTCTTTTGTTGGTAACTCAAATTAGTTGGGACAGCTCCTCCTACGAGATACTTTGTAATGTCTACATACCATGGCACCTCATGACGAAAGGTAAAGAGCTGATCGTCGGAAAAGCTCTCATTGAGGGGAAGCACGTCTTACTTATCTTCACTAACTGGGTGAGGCGTGAAAGATGGTCAGCTACAACATTCTCCTCACCTTTTTTGTCTCGTATTTCCAAGTCAAACTCTTGGAGCAACAAAAGCCAACGAATTAACCTTGGTTTAGCTTCTTTCTTTGACAAAAGATACTTGAGGGTAGCATGATCAGTGTACACAACAACCTTCAAACTGATGAGGTAAGACCTAAACTTCTCCAATGCAAAGATCACAGCCAAGAGCTCCTTCTCCGTTGTCGAGTAATTGAGCTGGGCATCTTTCAAAGTATGGCTGCCATAATAAATTACATGCGGTAACTTGTCCTTCCTTTGCCCTAGAATAACACCAACTGCATAATCACTGGCATCACACATTAGTTCAAAAGGTAAACTCCAATCTGGAGCAGTGATAATAGGTGCAGTGGTTAGAAGCTGTTTTAAAGTGTTAAAAGCAAGCAAACAATTATCATCAAACTCAAATGAGGCATCCTTAGCAAGGAGGTTGCATAGAGGTTGGCTGATCTTGGAGAAATCCTTGATGAAGCACCGATAAAAACCAACGTGTCCTAGAAAAGATCGAATTCCCTTCACTGAAGTTGGTGGTGGCAACTTAGCAATCAAGTCAATCTTTGCTTTGTCCACTTCTATGCCCTTGTTGGAAATCAAATGACCTAACACAATCCCATGGTTAACCATAAAATGACATTTTTCCGAATTCAAAATAAGATTAGTTTCCCTACATCTTTCCAAAACCAAGGTTAGATTAGATAAACAATTATCAAAAGAAAAACCAAATACAGAAAAGTCATCAATGAAAACCTCTATGATTCGCTCTATCATATCAGAAAAGATACTTAGCATACACCCCTGGAAAGTGGCTGAAGCGTTACAATCCAAATGGCATTCTCCTATACGCAAACGTTCCAAATGGGCAAGTAAATGTAGTCTTCTCTTGATCTTCCTGCGCAATGGGGATTTGATTGTAACTTGAATAACCATCCAAAAAACAGTAATGTGAGTGACCAGCTAACCTTTCTAACATTTGATCGATAAATGGAAGGGGAAAATGATCTTTGCAAGTAGAAGAGTTCAACTTCCTGTAATCAATACAAACTCTCCACCCGGTTGTCATGCGAGTTGGAACCAGTTCATTATTCTCATTTTGTACCACTGTAATTCCAGATTTTTTTGGGACGACATGCACTAGACTAACCGATGCACTATTCGAGATGGGATAGATAACGCCCGCATCTAATAGCTTTAAAACTTCAGCTCGTACAACCTCCTTCATATTGGGGTTCAATTGCTTTTGCGCCTTAACAATTGGCTTTGAGTTCTCTTCTAAAAGTATCTTGTGCATACAAACCGATGGGCTTATGCCTTTGATATCAACGATGGTCCATCCAAGCACTGATTTAAACTCTCTTAATACATGCAACAACTTCTCCTCTTCAATGGAAGTGAGAGTGGCGGCAATGATGACTGGTAATGTATCACTATCTCCCAAATATGCATACTTGAGATGTTTAGGCAAAAGTTTGAGTTCAAGCTTAGGTGCCTTCTCAATAGATGGTACAATTCGAGCTATTGGAGAGCCAAGGCTTTTCACCTCATGCCTCCACCTTGAAGGGTAAGCTGGAGCAGAATTTAGTGCCACCACTATGTCCAATGCTTCTTCTTCTGCTGCTAGCTGTAACTCAGGATTTGCTAAGCAAATATGTAACAAATCATCGGTGAAATTTGCTAGGAAGTTTGCATGTTCAAGGGTCTCGACAATGTCAATGCTGATGACTCTTCCAAGTCCCCCGGTTTTTTAACAGCTTCAAACACCTTAAACTCAACGGATTCGCCCTAAACTCTCAAAGTTAAAGTGCCTTATTGCACATCAATCAATGTACCAACTGTAGCAAGGAAGGAACGGCCTAGCAAGAGTGGGATGTCGCGGTCTTCCTCCATGTCAAGAACCAAGAAATTAGCCGGCAACACAAATTGCTTCACTTTGATCAACACGTCTTCAATGATTTCTTTAGGATATGTAATTGATCTATCCGCAAGCTGAAGGGAAACGGAAGTACTCTTGAGCTCTCCAATACCTAATCTCTGAAAAATACACAAAGGCATAAGGTTAATGCTTGAGCCTAAATCTAAAAATGCTTTATCAAATTGAACATCACCAATAATGCAAAGAATTATAAAACTCCCTGGGTCCTTCAGTTTTGGAGGTAATTTCTTGAGCAACACCGCATTGCACTCTTCAGTTAACAATACTTTTTTATGCGGTGTGAATTTTCTCTTGTTTGTACCTACATCCTTCAAAAATTTTGCATAAGAAGGAAGTTGTTGAATTGCTTGAAGCAAGGGAATGTTGATCTACACTTTCTTAATAATCACTCAACTAAATGACAAACTCACTCAACTAAAGCTCTAAACTAATAACAAACTCACTCAACTAAATGACAGCTAGCACACTAGCTTAAGACTACTTGGCTAAACTTAATATAACTCTAACAGTTTTGCCACTAAATAGTATGATATAGGAGGAACAATTGGACACAAGTTTTACTCCTATATCACATAAAGTTATCTTCCTTTAAAGCTTATAAGAATGATTTTAAACACCACTGTAGATGCTCTTAGAGTGCTACTATTTTCACCCTCATGTAAAAGCTCCCAACCCTAGCCCCCCTCTCTTCTAACGCCGCCAAGGGGAAAGTGGTCACCGACCCTTCTCCCTTCCCCTTCTTGCCTCCTTGTTCCTCTTTTCCTCCCTTTCCCCCCTTCCCCCCTTCTCCTCCCTCCTTCTAGTTCTTTTTTCTATTTTTTTGCTTTTCTCCCTCTTCTCCCCCTTTCTTTCTTCTCTGGTTCCCTCTCCCCCTCTCTCCTTCGTCACCCCTCCTCTTCTTCCTTTTATTTTCTCTTTTCTAGATCTCTACCTCCACGTTTTTTTTATGGTTTTTTTGCTTTTGCTTTCTTTTCTTTTTCTCTCCTCTCCTTATTTTTTCTTTCTTTTTCTGTTTTTCTCCTTCACCCCCTTTTTCCCTTTCGTCTCCACTCTCTTCCATTCCCCCCCCCCCCCCTCCAAATTTTTTCCTCTATTTTCGGGTTGCTGCTCTATTTTTACAGAGCCAGTTCCTTTTCTTGTCTTCTTTTTTCCTTTCTTTCCTTTTATTTAAGTTTAATTTGTTTCATCTTTTAGCATGTGAAGGCTTCGGTTTTATTTTTCTAGTGCTCTATACAGGTTTCTACAATGCATTTTCTCTCCTCATTGTTGGAGGCTGCGTCACATCGGTTGGTCTTAACCGTTGTCATCGGCTCCTTGATTCCACATATGTTTCTTCCATTGTCTGTCCTCGGTGGAACTGATGGAGTTTGGGATGCCCTTAAAGTGCAAATCGCACTTATTGCTTGGATTATGGTAGCGCTACTCCTACTAGGTGTAGCTTGGGTGGCTTGCTCACCACCATTTTATGTTGGTTACTGGTTCCCCTTTGATGGTTGTCGGCTTGCTATGGTGGCGCGGCTTGTGGCTGTAGGATTCTGCGGCACTAATCTATTAATGGTGTTAGGGTTTCCTAATGTTGTGTTGTGCTTTGTGGGCTTCTGCGTTTTATGGGCTTTTTGCCGTTATGTGGGCTCTTGGCCTTTATGTGGGCTTAATGCCTTTATGTGTGCTCTATGCATTTTGTTAGTTTTATTTGTAGTGGGCTCTATGTCTGTTTGTATTACATTTTGTGTGAACTCAATTATTTGAGTTCATTTTGATGTAATCTGGCTTTGACCTTCTATTTAATGAAACTCTATTTCGACCAAAGAAAAAAGAATGATTTTAAACATGTAAGAAGGTGACATACCTCACCTCTTTTCCTAGAGTATACTAAAATGGGAAAGGTAAAGTCATTTTGCCAAATATTAGATGGTGAAAGACTAAGGGTTTGTTTGGTACTTCAGACTGTACTGACTAATTTATGTCGGATAGTATTAATCTGTTTTGGACAGTACTTACTGTTTATCCATAATATTATAAGGCGTTTGATGTTGCTTCGGATAAATAGTTTGACTAAGTTATACTGTGTTTGGTGCTTCGTCACATAACATCGGATCATACTATTTTTTTTTTTACATTCTTTGATAATTTAAGTAGAAATTGAAATTCAAATTACACGAATATTTTTGGTAAGATTCATATGATGACAAAATTGTTTTTTCATTTGTTTTTGCCAAATCATTGACAAATCGTTTTAACTATTAGATACATCCAACAGCTACCTAATAATAAAACAAGAAACCTCTCTCTCGATTCTCTCTTCCCTTTATCTGCTTCCTTCATTGTCTTCCTCGCTGGCCCATCACATCAGTGATGCAAAACCCCCCAAGTTAAATTTGGAATATGGGATTTTGACCAAAAAAATAATATACAAAAATCTGGAATCTAACTAAGCTTTGAATCGAGAGCCAATTATACTGACCCACCAATTAAAAAATTAAAATAGAATTGAGAACTAAACTTGTTTGGCTGAGCTTTGAATCGAAACAACATAAATGGGCAAGAACGAATTTCAACACTAAGCAAAGCTGCAAACTTGGGTGTTCGAAATTCAAACAAAAAAACCACCACACACAAATTATTGATTTGTGTTTTCCACAAACAGTCACCAAATAGCTACTGAAGAAGATAGTAGAGAAGAAAAAGAAGAGTGAAGTGGAGAAGCATATTGGGGAGAGAGAGAGAGAGAGAGAGAGAGATGGATATCTGGAGAAGAGTGAAGAGAATAACCACTGGAAAAGATAGCAAAGAAGAACCCTATGGAAAAGATAGCGTCTAATTTTTCAAGTAGAAAGTATGTTCTTTTTTTTTCCTAGCCTTATAATTAAGCGTGTATTATCTAAACCGGGGCGTGTGGGTTGTATTAATTAATCAGGTAAGGAGAGTATTAAAAGCTTAAACCTTTAAATAATACAAGTTGACACCAAATAACTGACATAGACTATTTATTCTTATCCAGAGTCTAAATGGTGTACCAAACGAACCCTAAAAGAGTATGTAAGGATATTTGTTGTAATTTGTGGCTCAAGAGTTGTGGTCGATCTTATTCACTAATATTTACTGTAAAACATAAAAGTCCTTGTCCTTGACATAGATGGTGGGCCTCCTTATGTTTAAATATTCATCCAGGCGTTGCCTCCCAACGCCTTAAATTTGTGTTTGTTATCCTTTTCCTCTTGCATAAGGTTCTATATGTGCAAGAATAATACAAGAGCCTGAAAGAGGAAACTGAACAAATATGGCTAAGTTACAAAGCTCCTACTTTGTGTGCTTTGCATTTTCTATATTTGTTAATCTATTATTAGTCTTGAAACTCTATGTGGGTGGAGAGTGGGAGCTGAGTTGGAGCAGAGGAGCAGCAGAAGAAGCTGAGCACGTGGCAGCCGTCTCTTGCTCAGGGCATGGAAGAGCCTACTTGGATGGGCTTATTCTTGATGGGAAGGAACCCGTTTGTGAATGCAATTCTTGCTATGGAGGCCCTGACTGCTCTCAATTTTTAACTGCTTGTGCAGCAAATGCTGATAGGTACTCTCTCTCTCTCTCTCTCTCTCCCACACACACACTTTCAAAGACTTCGTTACTGAAAATTGATAGTTAGCTTGGGGTTTAGATTTGTGATTTATATTTCTTTTGAAGAAAAAAGAAAGAAAAACTATTTCAAGTCTTCAATGTTGCACATTAGAATTTGAAGCTGGAACCTTTGGAAATTAAGAGGGAGAAAAAGGTGTGGTCAAAATGCAAGCCTGATTATTTGTTAATTCAGAAAAGTTGAGCAGATTAGGTGTAAACCACTGCAGTCAAGATTCTAGAACCAAAGCACCTGGTACCCAAAAAGATCCTCTACTTAACCATGCCAAAACTTTAAATCCATATCACCAATTAGAAAGGTACAAAAAAGGCAACAAGGGAATTTCATTTTCAAAAACTTGTTTTAATTATGTAAAATATGCACCCGAAAGATTCCGAAAACAAAGCTCATGATGTCACTTATGAAAGTAATGTTTTATAAAATATCTCCTTACTGTCCCGCACATACGTGTGGTGAAAGCAACTATACTATATAAATGTGAATGTGATTGTAAATATCCACCTAAAATAATAGGTAAGGGAGATTTTTAAATTAGAACCACAAGGGAGATTTTCTTTTGGAAACATATATATATATATAGGGAGTTTCGATTGAAGGATTTTATAAATAAGTTTATTTGAGGGACATTTTTATAGGACTCACTCCGTATTGTATTTCACTAATCCAAACCGTCTATTTTGTAGATACTCATTCAAAGATCATCTCTACAAAAAATCACTTGAATCCGATGTTATTTGACCACTCAATTGAATTATTGAAATTTTAGTACTTTCTTAAAGTACCGTGTTCATTGATTTTGTAGGACACAATTGGATATCGAAACAGTTTTTTATTTGTCTAATTTTATGCAAGGATGATTTATGAATGTAGATTTAAAACATAGATGGTTTGGATCATTGAAAAAAATTTGTAGGGGACCCTAAAAGGTGTCCCTCAAATAATTTGAGGGATCCCTCTATAGAAGGGGACTATAAATAAATAAATATATATATATCATGTTTTTCACGTTTTTCTTGGGATTCAAACGGGTGACCAAGCAAAAAAAATTTACTTTTGACGGGGATAGTATTGCTTTGCTATCTTCGACTAAAAATATAATGACACGTGGAAAAGATATTTTACGTGTCATTACGTTATTAGTTGGAAATAACAAAAAAATATTATCCTCGTTGCATGAGAGTTTCTCTCGTGACAAGGAGAAAAGGACCTTACCACTTAGGGAAATGAATTATTGATTTTTTTATGTTCATGTGAACATAACATTAATGGTGGTTCCAAATTCACTTGATTGGTACTTTAAATTATGTCAGAAAAAGCCAACAACAATATAATTAACGTTTTTATAAAACAAAATATCATCATCATTAGCATGAATCACGAGTAACTCTTATAGCTTAAACATAAATTCATCTATTTTTAAATTATTTTCAAAAACTTAAATTTGAATATAGATTAATAATTGTCCTAATATTACAAATTATTTACACACTATGCCATCTACCTTACTTGTCAAATCCCTTATATTTAGCATTTATATTTAATCTATATATATATAAAGCAAAAGGTATAAAATGGTGAAACCTTTAAAATACTAGAAAATGCCCTTGGTGAATTCAAACATTAAGAATTGAAATTATTAATTAAATGAGGACAATATGGAACATTCAAATTTTTTCATATTAAAAAAACTTAAAATTAAAAATAAAATCAAATAATAGGTCCTACTTTTATGGAATATAACTATTGCTGTTATCTTTTCTTAATTTTAAAAATAAAATAAAAAAGAAAAAAGAAAACCAATTAGCACATGCATGTGCCAAGGGGCTAGTTCTTTTTAATTTAGCACCTATTTAATATTAAAACGTTTTGATAAAAATAAATCTAAATATAACAATATTAAACAAATGATAATATATACCTAAAAAAAATTTATTTTTTGTCTAAAATAATATTGATTAGGTAATTGTATATTGTAAAATTATGGTAATACATGCAAAAAATAATTTACCATATCTAATACAAGATAGGTAAACAGATAAATACATACTTATGTTAAAAAAAATTTAATTAATTTTAAAAAAGTACATTATCTATAAGAAAAATCTAGGTACATTAATATTATCTATAAGCAAAATATAGGTACATTATTCTTATGAAAAATTAGATACATTATTACGCTATCCTATTTGATAGACAATTAGAAGAATTTATAAATTTGTATTAGGTACATTATCCTATTATTACTATTAGGTACAGTTTTCATAGCAAATAGAGAAGGACGGTAATTAGATGATAAATAAATAATTTGTGAAAGGCACATAGGAATATTTGTGTGTGCATTACTTACCCAAAAATATATATTTTTGCGTGTGGATTAATATATAGACACTAACATATATATATTTGTGTGCCAAACGTTTTGAATTTTAAAACAATAGTCCAATTTGCAATAAATTCCAAATTTAGGAGACCAACATTGAGGACCAACATTTAAATCAGATTTTAAGCTTAATTAGGTAACTTGTTGAGTTGGATTCTAGTCATCGAATTTTACTTATAATAAATTGAGTTTTCTTCATAAAAAAAAAACGATCAAAAATTAATTTGAAAGGTGAAGGCTACATTTACTATAAATTTAATTATCTCATGCATATATATAATAATATATATTTGCTTGCAGTGGAGACCCACTTTTCTTGGAGCCATTTTGGATGCAACATGCAGCCAAAAGTGCAGTTGTAGTAGCAGGCTGGCATCGAATGAGCTATACCTTTGCTGATCAATCTCGCATCTCAGCAAAGCTTGAGAGGCACATTCGCAAACTTCATGCCATTGTTGGAAATGCGGTGACTCAAGGAAGATACATTGTTTTTGGTGCTGGCTCAACCCAACTTCTCAACGCTGCACTTCACGCACTCTCTTCCAATAATCTCAGCTCTTCCTCACCTGCAAGTGTTGTGGTTTCGGTTCCTTATTACAGGGTTGAATCCTCATTCTGAATTTACGACATACAAAATTTGGAAAGATCAAAACTATTTGTACCATCTAAATTGTGTTACTATCTTTCGTAGAGGCGCGTGCATATGATCCGTTGAGATGATACAACTCCTTTACAAATAAATTAATTTTATTTGTCGAATTTTCGCAGCTTTACCAAGAGCAAGCGGAGTTCGTTCGATCAGTGGACTACAAGTTTGAAGGAGATGCAGCCGTGTTGCAGAACATTTCAGATGCTAATACAAACGTCATTGAGTTTGTAACCTCCCCAAACAACCCTGATGGGAAGTTGAAAAAGGCCATTTTTCAAGGCTCAAATGCCAAAGCAATCTATGATCGTGTGTATTACTGGCCCCATTTTACAGCAATTCCTGCTCCAGCCGATGATGATATCATGATATTTTCTATTTCTAAGCTCACTGGCCATGCCGGTAGCAGATTCGGGTATCATTTTCCATTTTCTTGCATATCTCTCTTTTCTCATATAATTTTTTATATCTTTTAAAGTTAAAACCAATGAAAAATTATTAGAGTTGAACCAAGAAAAACCCTTTTTGGTACTTATAAAATAATAATGTTGTGCCCTGTGCAGGTGGGCAGTGGTGAAGGATGAGTCTGTATACAAAAGAATGAGTGAGAGTATACAGATAAGTAGCTTGGGTGTTTCTCGGGATGCTCAGCTCAGAGCTTTGAAGCTTCTGAATGTAGTGCTTGAAACTGGAGGCAAGGAAATATTTGAATTCGGATACAACAAAGTGAAGAGACGCTGGGAAAAATTGAGCAACACTTTGGCTCTGTCAAACCGATTTTCTCTACAGAAAATTGCACCACAATACTGCACTTATTTCAAAAAAACCAGAAAACCTTCACCAGGTATAACATCCTCATCACTTTTATGTACTTCTCTTAGTCTAGTGGTACTTCTCTTTCCAATGCTGGAAGAGGTCCCAAATTTGATTTTTCCCTCCCTTGTCAAGTAGTAGTGAATTATAGGTATAGAGTGGGAAATGATCTGGCAACACCCAGTTAGGACCACAATTATATAATCCACGTATTATCGTTGGCCAACCCATAGATGCTAGATGTTCCGGTGATCATGAGCAAACATTAACTGGCGGATATTTCTGCAAATAATATTAATTCTTAAATTTGAAACATTTTTTTAGGGCCATACATGAGCAAACATCACATAAATACACACACACACACACACATATATATATATATCATGCTATTTTCATTAATTCAGTGATTATGATAAAATTTATTTTTTATTTTGTGTCTAACCTCATCATAGAAAATTAAGTCTACCCTACCATATTTGCAAAGATTAAATGATTATTTTGTTGGGAATTTCCACTACTTCAATTTGGTTTTTCTCTCAAGTAATTTAGACGTTATCAAAAGAACCAAGCCTTTGCTGACTCAAGAATTTGTGCAACTAAAAACTGATAAATGAAAAGAATAATCATATTGAAAAACTACTAAATTAAAGGCTCCATTGGGTCAAATTCTGAAGCAGTTTATTCTCATGGCAGGTTATGTGTGGTTGAAATGCGAGAGGGAAGAGGATAAAGATTGCTATGCAGTACTCCAAAAAGAAGCCAATATTTATGGCCGTAGAGGTAGCTTGTTTGGTGCTGAAGATCGACATGTACGTCTCACTCTCTTAAGGAGCCAAGATGATTTTGATATATTGCTTCACCGGCTCAACCAATTAGTCTTGAAAGAAAGTGAACCCCAAAAGTTATTTGTCAACGAGATTTGATGACAAATTAATCACCTGTGTATTAGAAGCCAATAATCAGTACACTTTTATTCAATTAATGGTCAATATGTGATTTGACCTGCTACATGTATATTGAAACATTTCGAAAAATAGCAGAGCTCCACTCGTGCTCCCCTATGTATCCCGTGCTTATATATGTAATGCTAGTTCAATTAGTCTAGTGGTGTTCACTTTTTCAATGTTGAAAGATATAACCCAAGTTCGAGTTTATTTTTCCTCATTAATAAAAAAAATAATACCCGATTCATGTAATTTAAATTATCGCTTGTACTAAAAAGAAAAAGAAAAAAAAACTACAATACCACTAGTTGGCTTTGCTGAGTGGTGTTACATTTTGGGAAGTTTATCGATATCGTTATACGTCTTGCCTCAAATGTGAAGGATCTTCTCAGGTTTCGGAGGAATCTGTTTCAACACTATAAGGAAGTCAAATGCAAGGCTTCTACAATTGAAGAGGTGGATGCTTTCGTTCGAAGTTATTTCGGTGGTTTCCTTGAATTGTTTCACACCCGTTTGGGTTAATGAATGATTGATGTTTGGCTTTGTATTTGTTATTTCTAGTACTATTTTTTAAGAGGCTGTTCCTTATTAGATATGTAATCATCTTGTTTCTTTGTCATACGATGACCTTGCGAGCGACTAGGCATGGCGAGGCACCAACACTCACTCTGATTAGGTTATTGGATGGACACTCCTCTCTCCTTAATCAGAAGGATTTGTTCTTTTCAAGCCCTCTATAAACACCCTTCACCAATACTAGGATCAAGATGATAAATGCTTACACCTAGAGACCCTCTGTAGAGTTAAACTCAAAATCCAAACACAGGTGAAAAGAGGTGCAGGAAAGCGTTATTTGTATATTGATAAAGTTGAACTTAAATAGAACGTTACATCACCAGACTATGCTAAATTCAAGGACATGACTCCTACTAACTTAATCCTTTACTGACACTACTAACAAACTGCTCCACTACTAGGAGACTCCTAAAGACTTGGTAAACATAACAACGTGCAACATGACTTCCTACAGAATAGGATAATCAATTTATTTAATTAAAAACAACTGTTGTAACTAGATAAAATCTTGACACTCTCCCTTAAACTAAATGTTCCTTGAACAATCAGTTTAGAGAGAAACCTTCGCACTATAGCTTCTGTCTTCCAGCAATATCCTTCACAGAGCAAACTCCAAACAATTTCCTTAGCTTCGAGAACGCCGGTAATTTGAGAGGCTTGGTTAGAATATCAGCTACCTGATCTTCACTTCTGCAGTAGATTAAATCAATTGTTCCATCCCTTGTGAGGTCGCGCAGGAAATGGTAGCGAAAATCAATGTGTTTGCTTCTGCCATGTAAAACTGGATTCTTGGACAACTTGATTGTTGAATTGTTATCACAATAGACAAGAGTTGGGCCATCTTACAAACCACGTAATTCTTCAAGTATCCTCCTCAACCAAATAGCTTGACAGCCGCAGGCTGCTGCTGCAATAAACTCAGCTTCAGTGGTTGACAGAGTGACAATCTGTTGTTTTTTGGATGACCATGAAATAGCTCCTGCTCCCATTATAAATGCATAACCTGAGGTGCTTCTCCTATCATCTGGGTCTCCTGCGTAGTCACTATCAATGAAGCCAAACAAACCTGATTTAACTCCTTTCTTGTATAATATTCCAAAATCGATTGTGCCCTTTAGGTAACGAAAAATTCTTTTTGTTGCCGCCAAATGAGGCACTTCCGGACACTCCATATATCTGCTAATGAGACTCACTGCATGTTGTATGTCTGGCCTAGTTGCGGTCAGATACATCAGACTTCCTGCAATCTATTTGTAGAGAGTTTGATCAACCTTCTTCTCCCCAAAAGTCTTCACTAGTTTCAAGCCAATTTTAGTTGGCGTACAAACTGAATTGCAATCCTTCATCTCAAACCTGTCTAAGATCACTTGAACATATTTCTTCTGTGAAATAAATATTCCGGCACTAGATTGTACTACTTCTATACCAAGAAAATAGTGCATCAATCCAAGATCAGACATATCAAACTCATGCATTATGGATTTCTTAAAATCATTATCGTCCACCTACAAGCACACGATGAGTATCTGCCCTTCCTCTCCGAATTTTGTAAAGAGTGTATGTTCATATGGACATTTTTGAAATCCTTCTCTTGCAAAATATGCCTCAATGCGGCTGTACCAGGCTCTGGGAGCTTGCTTCAGCCCATTTAAAGCTTTTTTAAGCCTGTAAACTTGTCTTTCCTTCCTTGGCTGAACATAACCTGCTGGCTACTCAACATAAACCTGTTCTTTCAATTCAGCATGTAAAAACGCAGACTTCACATCCAGCTGGAAGATAGGCCATGAGTTCTGTGCCGCCATTGAAATCACCATTCGAATTGTGTCATGCCTTGCCACGCCTTGCCACTGGCGCAAACACTTCTGTGTAATCAACGTCGTACTCTTGCTTGTAACCTTTTGCCACCAAGCGTGCTTTGTGCTTAAGAATCTCACCCTTCTCATTCAGCTTTGTCTTAAAGACCCATTTGACACCAATCGTCTTGTGCCCCTGTGGAAGCTCTGTCAACTCCCAAGTATTGTTCTTCTCAATAGATTTGATTTCCTCATCCATGGCTTTCTGCCACTTTGGTTCTCTTACGGCATCAGAAAATGACACAGGAACAGAATATGCAAACAAAGCAAAGTGAACAAATGGATCATCATCACTTCCTTCACTTCCACTAATGGAATCAAACACCCATTCAGAATCTATCATCCATGCAGGCCGCTTCCTTAAACGTTGGGGTCGTGCACTACATGAACTTGCAGCCTGAGCTCCAATTAGCGAAACAACTGGTGCTGGAACAACTGAAGAAGTTGGTGCCAAAATATACTGTTATAGCTGCTGCTGTTCCGGTGGTTGCTGTTCCACATTGTTATCAAACTTGACTGGAATATTCTGTTGCTGTTGAGAAACATCATCACTCCAATTCCATGTCTTTTCTTCATCAAATACAACATCTCGGCTAATAATAATCTTTTTGGACACAGGATTGAATAACTTATACACCTTGGAAACTTCACTTATGCCAAGAAAGACACATTTTCCACCTTTGTCATCAAGCTTCTTCCTTTTCTCGTCTGGAATACGTGCATATGCAATGCAACCAAAAATTTTGAAGTAACCAACTGTTGGCTTACGGCCGCTCCATGCCTCTTCAGGTGTCAAATCACGAACAGCAAAAGTTGGACTTCTGTTCAGTATGTGAATGCGCCAGTTTACAGCTTCCGGCAAGAAACTCTTTGGAATGCAACTCTTTGTCTGCATACTGAGTACCATATTTAAAATGGTATGATTCTTCCTCTCCACCACACTATTCTGCTGTGGTGTATAAGCTGCCGTAAGCTGTCGGTGAACGCCATGTATAGCACAGAAATTTTCAAAGGCTTTGGAATTGTATTCTCCACCACGATCAGTTCGAAGAACCTTGATCGTCTTCTCTATCTCATTCTCAACAGCCACCTTAAAATGTTTGAATGCATTTAAGGCTTCTGATTTCTCCTGTAAGAAATATACCCATGTTTTCCTGCTGTAATCATCAATGAACGTTATAAAGTACCTTTTTTGGGCGTTGGAAGCTGGAATTATTGGCCCACAAATATCTGAATGGACCAGCTCAAGAGGTCTTCTAGCCCGCCATGCTTTTCCCTTTCGGAAAGGTTTCCCTATGTTATTTTCCAACAACACAAACTTCACAAACTTCAGTTGGACAGGTTATCTGAGGAAGGCCAGTCACCATCTCTTTATTATGTAGCGTCTTTAAACCTCTAAAATTCAGATGACCATAGCGTAAATGCCACAGCCACGCTGGATCATTGACTTTGGCAGAGAAACATGTGGGACCATCACTTTGAATATGTAATGGAAACATTCGATTGTCGTCATGTAAGCCTTAGCAATTAGGCCCCTCTTTTGGTCATGAATTTGACAAGCTCCTCCTGTAATCTTGATCTCATATCCCTTTTCATGCAGTTGTCCCAAACTCAGCAAATTGCTCTTCAAACTCGGAACAAAGAAAACACTAGAGATAGTATGGACAGTGTTATCTTTAGCCCAAATTTTGATATCTCCTTTTCCCAAAACGGAAACTTTGCTGTCATCTCCAAATCTCACTATAGTTGTGAAACTTTCATCTAAGGTAGAGAAAATTGACTTTTCTCCACACATGTGATTACTGCAACCTATATCCAAGTACCACACATTCTTTTGTGGTTTTTCCATGGTTTGACACACTATTATAATAGCCCCGTCATCTTCTTTCTCTTTCTCTGCAAAATTCGTCCTTGCACCTTTTACTTTATTCATATTTGTGTAACATTCAGACCTGTAATGACCATAATTGCCACACCTGAAACACTCGACATTTGATTTGTCGACATTCGAATCATGATTGTATGACTGCCTTCGGCCTCTGCTGCTGTTACCTCCAGAATTATTTTAGCCTCTATTGCTACTGCCGGAATCATAAGTGTCTTTGCTGCTGGAATCATCATTGGATTTGTTCCCATCTCTGCTACCTCGACCTTTTCCATGGCTGCCGCCTCTACCACGTCCTCGTCCACGACCACCACGACCTCTTGCTACCGAAGAATCGCTATTTGTTGAAACTTTTAAGGCATGTTCCTCAGATGTACTCCGATTGATCTTCTGCTCATGGACAAGCAAGGAACTCTGCAGCTCGTCAATGGAATGCTGCTCAACATCATCGGACTCCTCAATGGAGCACACAATGTAATCAAACTTTGTAGTCATAGATCGCAAGATCTTTTCTACGATGGTCACGTCTTCCATCTTCTCGCTATGGATACTCATCTTGTTTGTCATCATTGACAGACTCTCCTTGTTTCATCTGAAGAGTCTCAAAATCTTTTCTCAGTGCTTGCAGCATTGAACGCTTCACCTTTGTTAAGCCCTGGTACTTCTTCTTCATGGAATCCCAAATTTGCTTGGAAGTATCTTTTTGGAGAATGGTCTCCAAAATGGAACGATCAATAGCTTGGAATAAGTAATTTTTCGCCTTCAGATCTTTCAGCTTGGATTCATCCAATTTCTTTTGTTGTAGCTCTGTCAACACCACTCCACTTTCCGGCTCTACAATACCGGTTTCCACGAGAGTCCAGTATTCTTTAGACCTCAGGAAATTCTCCATCAACATGCTCCAATGATCATAATGACCATCAAAGCGTGGTATGGCTGGCTGCACATAGTTGTCTATAACCTTGTCAGACGCCATAATAACTTACTGCCGTAAGTGAAATAATAGCTTACTGCTTTTGTGAGAACTTTTATGTCAGGCCCCAGTGGGGAGCTCTGATACCAGATGTAGAGTTAAACTCAAAATCCAAACACAGGTGAGAAGAGGTGCAGGAAAGCGTTATTTGTATATTGATAAGGTTGAACTTAAATAGAACGTTACATCACCAGACTATGCTAAATTCAAGGACATGACTCCTACTAACTTAATCCATTACTGACACTACTAACAAACTGCTCCACTACTAGGAGACTCCTAAAGACTTGGTAAACATAACAACGTGCAACATACTTCCTACAGAATAGGATAATCAGTTTATTTAATTAAAAACAACTGTTGTAACTAGATAAAATCTTAACACCCTCCTCAAACACTCTCCAATCTCTCCCAGCTTTGGTTTAACTTTGGCATCATAGAGGGCTTGCACAATAGGCGGAATCAAGAATTATTCAACTGGTGCTAGCTAAAGTTATTAGCTTAAAATCTAATGATTAATTTTTTTTGTACTTAACTTTTTTATAGTGGCTCTATAAATAAAAGTATACATTTGAAACTGGTACATAGGTGAGGGGGTAAATTTAAAACCCTATTTGGAAAGATCAATGAAAACAATGATCAAATAATCATGGAGACAATATGACTAGTCAAATACTGGTCATAGATTTATGAATAAACAAGCAAAGAACAAACTCATCATAAATCAAATATAAGAACATGCAAGCATAGAAGATAACTACGTGACAACCTAGGCACTCAAAAACACCCATCAAAGTTTGGCTAGTAACAACTAGAGTGATAGGTGTGAGTATTCATCAACATTCCAAAGATAACAGATATAGTATGGCTAGTCATAAAATCAAGAACACCATACCAAAAATGTTCACCTAGAAACCCACCATTGGAAAAAAACTAGGGGTCATCACTGTGACCAGACAATCCACTAAGTCAAGAAGATTCTTAAAGAAAATGTAATAAGCTTAAACAATCATAGATCTATTTAGGAAAAGAGTACTACCTCCCTGTGCAACCTTCTTCTCCAAACTTAGTTAAGCTAGTAGTTTGTCCTTCATGGAAATGGTAGCTAGTCCATCAACTTATTCACCACATGGCACCGCAACTCAGCTTCGGATCGTCACCGATGAATGAAATATAGATTCTAGAATGAAATGGTCAATTTCTTCAAGAAACCATTCTCTTGAAGAAATCAACAGAGAATCTACTCTAGCTAGGACGATGAAGCGTTTAAACTAAACCCTAGATGCAGATTTCAAAAACCAATTTTCAAAATCTCACAATAAAAATCCGAATCTCACCAAGTAGAAAATGCAAAGTAAAAGTTTTACTCTAAAAAAATTCTCAATGAGTGAAGTGGATTTCAAAGATCAAAGCAGGTTTTAAAAATAAATTTTAAAACCTCATAATGAAAAATGGAGACTTTCCTCAAAGAAGAAGATGCAAAGTAAAAACAAAACTCTCAAAACCTCTCTCTATCAAAAGTGACGTCCAATAATCCACATGGCGGCTAATAATTGAAGCTAAAATGAGACAAAAATTGTTAGGACAAAAATCCTACACTTAGCCAAGTGTGAGTCTCCCATGAGAATTTAAATGAGTTGGCATTGAGCTAACAGTAACGGATGACTAGTCATCACATTAACTCGATATGTCCTAATATATATATGCAATGCATAATTTACCTTTGAAGATCTTAATTAAATTGTGCCATTGTTGATCTTAGCCAATGACGGAGCCACCTTAGGGCCTACCATGGCCCCACCCCGCCGCCCAAAAATAAAAAATTGTTTCTATACATATTAGATTATATAGTTGCATGCGCACCTCATATTTCGAAGAATAACAGACCATATAACCGTTGTAGTTTCCCCCCACCCCACATGCAATTACTGTTGGGTGGTTGAATGCAAATCCTATACTTTATAATAATTTTATTGACAATTATATATCACATGTTTATATTCCTACTTTACACAATTAATATAGAGTAAAGAAAGGAAAGTAATGCCATATTAGCTGATTAATTCTCCAATA
The DNA here is from genome assembly GCF_000346465.2 of Prunus persica. Lineage (NCBI taxonomy): Eukaryota > Viridiplantae > Streptophyta > Magnoliopsida > Rosales > Rosaceae > Prunus > Prunus persica. The sequence goes on along the minus strand of NC_034016.1, from coordinate 4,226,930 downwards.
ATACTCAAAATCAATGTCCTTTCTATAGTCTATTATTTATTGTTGCAGGATTGAATTTTTTTTATTTAAAAACTTGTGTTATAGTTTGGCCCCCCGCACATAAAATTCTAGCTCCATTCCTGATCTCAATCACAGTAATCATCTTCAACTAGACTATCCTAGTCTAATTAACCTAGAGCTTGATGAATTCCATGTGCAATTACAAAGTTGTCAAGGGAAGCTAAAAACCTTAGCTAAACAAAACCTAACAACATTAAATCAGACAAACCACGCTAGTTTATAGCTTCATTGACTAATTTTCAATAAACTTTAAACATAAAACAAATGCAATTAAACGAGACCAAAAAATACATATTGTCAAAATTAAAATATGTTCAACAACATAATTAAAGTGTACATATTCAAGTTGTGGCTTGCAATCCTTTGCGAGAATTTATATTTTTTGTTATTTCTTCTGAATCAATAAGCAATTTTTTTTTCAATATAGACAATCATATAATTCACTCAAAACTCGTTCACCATCTTGTTGCCAAGATTATTGTAACAAGTAGGTGAGTTAGGGCTAAGGACTTTACTATTTAGTTGAAGTCGAAGTGTTTTTATTGGGATTGAGATAACAAAGTCGTGATCTCTGTTAGGTTTAGGATTCTTAGAATTGGCTTTCTTTGCCAATTGTACACTTTCATGTAATTCCTCTAAGCACATCTTTAGAAACTAGGCATTAGGTATTTACTACAATGTTGAAGTACATTAAAAAGCTTATGAGGCTACAAAACCAAGGTAATTTGTGCATTCATTTATAATGGGCATCATTAGGAAAATCAGCATTTGCATCCATATATTTTATCGAGATAACTAGTCATATAAGCCAATATTTTCAGCACGAAATTTTTATCCGAGACACGTGATTTTGCTTATTGTAAGTCCAATCATTGGCTGCCAACACTACAAAAAATTTGGACAATAAAGGTGACTACAAGCTTTAATCACCCTGCAGTAACGATTAGCCAGCCAGTGTGTTACATATGCGTCCGTAACTATTGATGTTTGTCACCATAAAAAACCATTCGTGACATAAGTTTGTCAGGCTAAAGTACATCGTGTCCAATCACCATTAGTCATACATATTTTATTATTTTGTCAGGCAATACTCTTTTATTATTTTGTCATGTCCAATCACCCTTAAACCACGAACATCCCAAACCCGCCCAACTCCAAACAGCCTATCCCACCCCCACCCAACACCGTCAACCAAACCACCACTTCGCAGGCAGCAACACCATCACCATCTCCCCTATGTCCCAACCACACGATTTGTTTTATTTTCATTTTGATCTCCCTTAAATATCCTAGCCATACCAAAATCTGCAATTTTGGGGTACATAGAAGCATCTCGTAGAACATTGCTTGTCTTTAGATCTCTATGAATGATTCTTAATCTTGAATATTGATGAAGATATAAGATCACCATAGCAGCAATCCCACAGATTATTTCGAAGTATCTTGTCCAATTCAAAAGCGCTCTGTTTTTTTCAAGTATTCATATAATCTACTGTTCACAGCCTTATCGCTGCTATTTCCTTTCCATTGTAAAGCATACCTGAAATTATAATCCAAACTTAACTCATATTCTTTTGAGGCAACTATTAGAAATCAAATAATACATGACAACACAAAAAAGTGAAATGATTCTGAGGGCGGGTACCTTATAGACAGAACCAAATCCATTTGTTCTGGAAAGAGAAATTGTTCGTCGCGGCTGTGATGTTTATAAGATCAAAGAAACCATATGACGGTGATGGAATCCATATTGCAGTCCTGAAAACCACTTTAGATCCAGATCTAGATATTTTGTTCAAGAGACAGAGAGGGGGGGAAGATGAAGAGAGGGAGAGAGAAACCCGAGAGAAAGGGAAGAAGGAGAGGGAGAGCGCGAGCGAAAGAGAGAGAGAGAGAGAGAGAGAGAGAGAAGATGAGAGAATCATCACAGAGACCATAGGGAAGATGAAGAGAAGCGACTGAGACCAGTGAGAGAGAGAGAGAGAGAGAGAGAGAGAGAGAGAGGGAAAAAAAATAGAAAAAAGGGTGAGTTGTCCTTAGATTTGCGACTTGTGGGTGGTTGCACTGATGGATGGTTGTTAACTACATAACAATAGTATCGGCATACATCTCCTTGGCTTTAGTTGGGTACACTATATTATATTACTTTTTAATTTTATATTTATTATATTTAATTTTGAATGTCACCAATAATGGTGAGGAGTTCATTGCCAACTTTCCCATGTCAGGTTGAACAACAACAAAAAACCCTTCCCATGTCAACAATACGTATTGTGTTTTTTTACGTTTTATATTGCAAAATTACTGTTTAAATGTCAAATGATTTTATATTTAATATATTTAAATTAATAGTTACTAATTTTTTAAAGTGTGAGATAACTAGTCACAATTAATAGTGACCATTCATTCAAATGTTACCAAAATCTATTTGTTGTTTTAAAATTGTGACTATTGTCTTCTTTTTTTGTAGTGCAAGTGTCCTTTTGACCTACCAAAAAGATTGGGGCTAGTCTGGACTCACTATCTCTCCCATTTACAATTTCTGAGATGGTTTTTTTAGAGAGAGAGAGAGAGAGAGAGAGCTCTAGTAAGAGACTAGGTATGGGTTTAGGAGAGAATTTTTTAGAGTTACTTCTGGTTCTACATTCTCTAGGTGAGGTATACTCTTTTCATTATGAGATTTTAAATTTTGGGTTTTTGAAATCTACTGTGAGTTTAGAAATCTTCTGACAGGACCCGCCTCGAATTCCTTAGAATCCGTGACTGATCTTGTGGTTTTTTCCGACATCCAACCGATGTCGGGCCCGCTTACTAATTGCAAACATCCTCTTCCCCTAAAACAAAGGAAAAGAGGGCCGAGACTTCTATCAAAATTTCGGTAGAGTCTCCCTGGAAAAACGGATTTACCAAATTTTTCAACTTGTTAAAAACACAGTTTAAAATAACTTCAGCGTGCACAAAGTACGTTACACACAACAAACAAACAGTCCTTCGGCCTCATAACCAAACATTTTCTAAAACGTTCTTGCTTTTGAACTCATTTGTAAATCCATACACCCGTAACAATTATCGTAATAGCAAATAGAAAAGACTTTTCTTCTTCCAAAATTCATTTTCACACTTAGAACAATACAAGAACAGCTCAAACAGTTTATTTTGCGGCTGTACCTTGGTTAAATCCTTGGCTACCTATGTACCCCTTGTGAGGGATCAAGCCACACGTAGTTCTTATATCAACAATCATGATTCAGATAATATACAATTATTCAAAGTAATACCAACAATTAAATTATATTCATTTACAACTTCAAATTCGACAAGGCACACACTGAACACTTTATAAGTTCCTTTCCTTTTATCAGTTCTTTCCCACAACCATACCCTATCCAAGGTGTATGTTGCCAAACAACACTTTCCAAATGGAGCTACAAGTGCCATATCCATTGGCTTGTATAATCAATGGCTTTTGGTATTCACAACTTTAATTCAAAGACAAATTCAACCAGTTACATTATCTTACAAAATAATAATGATCGTAATTTTCAATGTAAAAGAGCTCAAAACTTATATCAGTTCTCACTTTCCAAACTATAAATCAAATGTTCATACCTGTGCAGAGTACTCACGAAGCACAAGTTCAAGAATCTCAACCCAAAAACGAATCCACATATATATTGAATATATATATATATGCACACACACACACATATACACCTCACACCATTGTCATGTACCAGGGGAAAACAATCCAACCCGGGGATCGTTTGAGTAGACCACATGGAGGAATCCTGAACGACCATATAGCCAGGGACGAGTCGTCCAACTAGGGGAATGGGGGAGGTGCATGTCATGGTGTGCATATACTGGAGAAAAATTATCCAACACGGGGACCGTTTAGCTGTACCACATAGAGGAATCCTCAACAACCATGTGGCCAGAGATGAGCCATCCAAACAGGGGACTAGGCTCAGTAGAATCCTCAATACTCGTGCTCCTGTAACAAGTCCTACGCATGCAGACTACCCCGCTAAGGGTCTACGAAACACCTCATCAAGGGTGCCCGAGTTCCGATCATATCCAACCCATAACCACAGTTTTCAAGCATTCATTATCCATTAATTCCAATATCAGTATCCAATGGGGGTACATGAGATGGCATGTCATCACCAATATCCAAAATCCACTTTCATAAAGTAATATATATAATAAAAGATAATATTCTCAAAATCCAATTTTCAAATATTCAAAGGTACCCCGAACCCATATACATAATAATAGTAATGATAATAATAATAATAATACTAATAATAGTAATCTCTAGAAATCCCATAATCATATCTTCCATAACTCAAAGCATTTGTATTATAGATAGCAACCCTGAAAAACATATACTTCAACCCCACACATTCATAACCTCGAACCAAAATATTAAATACCAATTGATTCAGTTTCTACAATCATAATTGAATTCCGGTTTCACACAAGAATTATCATCATTCAACGTCAAATCATGCATGAATTCGCACCTTCCCCACAGCTTCATTTATATCAATATAACAGCCAATAACCACAATTAAACAATATTATAATCTCAAAATGAAAACACTATAAACTTACCTTTCAAATGTTCAGAGAGTAAAGTACACTAAATCAAATGTCCAAACACTACCAAAACTCGTTATACGGCCTCAACCGCGCATTTAAAATCAAACCCCAGTTCCCAGGACTTAACGTGGACCCTCCACCTTAGAAAAGTCCTAAGGCTATTCTGGTACTTTTCGAAGGATGAGACGGTCTCAAAAGAATCGTGGTCAACAGTTTGGTCAAACTTTCCTTTAAGGACCCGCCCCGAATTTTCTCAAAACCCGAGACGAACCCTTTGGAATTCCTGACATCACCCCGATGCCAGGCCCACTTACTAAAAACTGAGACTTCCTGCCGAAATTTCGGCAGAGTCTCCCCTATAAATTGGACATTTCCCAAAATTTCAACCTGCATAAAAACGCATTTAATATCCACAACTGGCAGCATGCACAATATAATTTCATGCAATCCACACAAATGGCCTTCGGCCTTCCAATAATTCTCCAACAACTACCAAACAATTCAAATACAAAATATGACTAATATTTAGTCTGTGGCTGCACCTAATAACCTCAGGCTGCCTACGTACCCTCCTTGAGGGATCAAGCCACACGTAGTTCTTCCCTAAAACCCAATTCCACACTTGGGCGATACCTTATATCATTTCTCTGTATTTCACATATTCTCCCCATATGCCGGTACAACCAACGCCACGTATGGCGCCTGTCAACACGCCGGATAACCTGCGCCACGTGCGACCATGCCATACTATCATAATATCTCCCCATACGCCGGTACAACCAACGCCACGTATGGGGCCTGTCCCAACGCCGGATAACCTACGCCACGCGGGACCTCAATATCATATCACAAATATCCCCATACGCCGGTACAACCAACGCCACGTATGGGGCCTGTCTCAACGCCGGATAACCTACGCCACGTGAGACCTGAACATCATATTACATAGCTCTCCATATGCCGGTACAACCAACGCCACGTATGGGGTCTGTCCCAACGCCGGATAACCTACGCCACGTGGGACCTAACTTTCACTTGGTGGTACTTGTAGTGGATCCAACATCCGAGGAGGTACCTAAAGTAGTGCGTATAGCACTCCAAACTGACATTCTAGACTCTGTTGTACCCTTGTACAACCATACATAATTATATAAATAATTCTAATATTGTGTAACCCTCCACAATAGTCTAGCTCCCGATAATTCCCCCTGGAAGGGTGAGATTACTCCGGGAGACTCACGGTCAACCAAGGGTCAAACTACTCTAACCCTGGTCAAACAGACTTGCGGAACCCACGACCTCCAATTTCCGATCCGAAGGTCCCTATGGGTTCTACCAGGTACAACCATACATAATTATATAAATAATTCTAATATTGTGTAACCCTCCACAATAGTCTAGCTCCCGATAATTCCCCCTGGAAGGGTGAGATTACTCCGGGAGACTCACGGTCAACCAAGGGTCAAACTACTCTAACCCTGGTCAAACAGACTTGCGGAACCCACGACCTCCAATTTCCGATCCGAAGGTCCCTATGGGTTCTACCAGGTACAGGACACTTGTCCTGCCAGTTTGGTTCAGATCGGACGGTCGGATCGCTCACGATCGCACGATCTGACAGTTAATATAAAATATAAACTTTAAATTATTATTCGGAACATCCGGGGTTCCGATTCACGATCCGTCATTCCTACACGATCCTAGAAATACCTAGATTAACATATATTAAATTTGGGACCATCCGACGGTCCCAACCTATTGAACCCGGATAACGCATAATATGCGATTATCCGTTCGATAGTCAAACGACGTCCGAATTGAGATCCGCAAAATCCTACGCACTCGTGACAACCTAAGGATCTCATCGGAACACATCGCTACTTCTTCTACAGTGCCCACGCGCCGCCGCACGCGCCGGCAGCGCGTGGGTGCCCAAAGCGATAACGCTCCGCCGGAAAATCTCAAAACCACGGCTCCAAACTCCTACCCTAGGTATAACACCTTATTTGGAGCCACTTTTGTTCTTGGACCTACCCCAAAAAGCGGCCGAAAATGGCCGATCACGGCGGCCGAAGTTTCGGCCGATTTTCAATTCGAAAATTGAGTTGCCTACGCTAAGAATCGATCTAATCCTACCCAACCATCAGCTAGAGCAGCTCGAGAGGTTCAAAATCCATACCTGGGTCGACGGATTTGGTGGCCGGAGGAGGGAGATCGACGGCGTTGAAGTTCCGGCGACATCCGCCGCTTCTTCTCCAAATTCCGACGAAACCGCGGCGGCTGGAGGCGGGGGCTGGCTGGGGTAGGAAGAGGACGACGGCCCGGTCATTTTGGTACCGGTCCCGTCGCCATTGGTGGCCGGAGGAGAGCACGGCCGGCCAAAACGTGGCCGGCTGTCGCGCGCGAGGGAGAGGAGAGAGAGAGACCCGCGGGGGAGAGAGAGAGAGAGAGAGAGAGAGAGAGAGAGAGAGAGAGAGAGAGAGAGAGAGAGAGAGAGAGAGAGAAAACCAGGTTTTTTATAAAAAATCCCATTTCGAAATATTTACGATTATGCCATTGGGTTTCTTTTGACCATATCTCTCTCGTTACAACTCCGATTCGAGCCCACTACGTGTCTATGAACTCGTCTCAGTACGACCTATCCAAAAATACAAGTCGCGGTCCCAAACTCTCTCCGGTTAAAAATATGACTAAAATACCCTTAAATAATTAAATAATTAAATAAGGGTAAAATTTGGAAAAATTTGGGGTCGGGGTGTTACAGACTACCCCCCTTATAAAAATTTCATCCCCGAAATTTCCTACCTGTCACTCGAAGGGTTGTGAGCATGGGGCCCGCATCTACCACTCGGGTTCCCAAGTTCTTTCTCCACAACCGTGTTGGCAACCAAGACAAAAGCTCTAGCTAAGCAAGCAGAGAAAGAGAAGTCTCCTTCTCTAACTATGGCGAGCTCACGTGAGAGAGCAAGGAGGAAGAACCCTAATGTTCCACTCCTGTCAATCGCGGCATTCAAGCCCACACGAATGAAGTACGGTTCCACCCAACTCCACTACTTCTCCCTTTAATCTGCCAACATGATTCTTTGAGAGAAATGTCAGAAAGGATCATTTTTACCGAATTGTAATCATCGTCGATCTCTCTCGACCATGATCCATTTCTGATTCCGATGAAAGATCTCTACTCAAACGTGCTCACGTGAGATGAGACCCCAAAGTACTCTCTCAATCCATCTGGGTCTCGTCCTTAGACTTGACCATAGTATTCCCACCACACACGAGCCTCTTTCTGTAAGAGACACTTGTGATTTCGATTATACCAACGCCACCCTTCAGACCCTGGATCCCTTGATCCAATGTCGGGGAGTTGCTCGTCCCAGAGAGAGGTTATGCTCTTAGGATCTTCCACTCGGTGCTCTAGGCACACAATCAAAAATTAGCAACATGTTCAGGCAATGGAGGATCCCTAGAAGTAGGTTGATCCACTCCCTACCTCCCGCTTATGCGGACCCAACGGACAACTTTGTCATAGGGACATCCAACTGTACCATACGTACAGGTGTTACCCTATGCAAACTTTCGGCTTCTATTCACAATCTTCCGGAACTTCTGAAACAACCACTGTCTGTGGTAAAGCTCCAGCCCTTCCTATGCTCCGGCGGCCTATGTATCTTTCCTCTGTGAAATAATTTGACTTTTGTGACGTCCTCAACGTCGCAAATGTGCCATTCCGAGATGGTACCCATTTTGATCCCCACAATTTAAGGATGCACATAAAGTGCAGGGTCCACAAGGAATTGAACCTAGAGCTCTGATACCAACTTTAAGGACCCGCCCCGAATTTTCTCAAAACCCGAGACGAACCCTTTGGAATTCCTGACATCACCCCGATGCCAGGCCCACTTACTAAAACCCGAGACTTCCTGCCGAAATTTCGGCAGAGTCTCCCCCTATAAATTGGACATTTCCCAAAATTTCAACCTGCATAAAAACGCATTTAATATCCACAACTGGCAGCATGCACAATATAATTTCATGCAATTCACACAAATGGCCTTCGGCCTTCCAATAATTCTCCAACAACTACCAAACAATTCAAATACAAAATATGACTAATATTTAGTCTGCGGCTGCACCTAATAACCTCAGGCTGCCTACGTACCCTCCTTGAGGGATCAAGCCACACGTAGTTCTTCCATAAAACCCAATTCCACACTTGGGCGATACCTTATATCATTTCTCTGTATTTCACATATTCTCCCCATACGCCGGTACAACCAACGCCACGTATGGGGCCTGTCAACACGCCGGATAACCTGCGCCACGTGCGACCATGCCATATTATCATAATATCTCCCCATACGCCGGTACAACCAACGCCACGTATGGGGCCTGTCCCAACGCCGGATAACCTACGCCACGCGGGACCTCAATATCATATCACAAATATCCCCATACACCGGTACAACCAATGCCACGTATGGGGCCTGTCTCAACGCCGGATAACCTACGCCACGTGAGACCTGAACATCATATTACATAGCTCCCCATACGCCGGTACAACCAACGCCACGTATGGGGTCTGTCCCAACGCCGGATAACCTACGCCACGTGGGACCTAACTTTCACTTGGTGGTACTTGTAGTGGATCCAACATCCGAGGAGGTACCTAAAGTAGTGCGTATAGCACTCCAAACTGACATTCTAGACTCTGTTGTACCCTTGTACAACCATACATAATTATATAAATAATTCTAATATTGTGTAACCCACCACAATAGTCTAGCTCCCGATAATTCCCCCTGGAAGGGTGAGATTACTCCGGGAGACTCACGGTCAACCAAGGGTCAAACTACTCTAACCCTGGTCAAACAGACTTGCGGAACCCACGACCTCCAATTTCCGATCCGAAAGTCCCTATGGGTTCTACCAGTACAGGACACTTGTCCTGCCAGTTTGGTTCAGATTGGACGTCGATCGCTCATGATCGCACGATCTGACAGTTAATATAAAATATAAACTTTAAATTATTATTCGGAACATCCGGGGTTCCGATTCACGATCTGTGAATTCCTACACGATCCTAGAAATACCTAGATTAACATATATTAAATTTGGGACCATCCGACGGTCCCAACCTATCGAACCCGGATAACGCATAATATGCGATTATCCGTTCGATAGTCAAACGACGTCCGAATTGAGATCCGCGAAATCCTACACACTCGTGACAACCTAAGGATCTCATCGGAACACATCGCTACTTTTTCTACAGTGCCCACGCGTCGCCGCACGCGCCGGCAGCGCGTGGGTGCCCAAAGCGATAACGCTCCGCCGAACAATTTCAAAACCACGGCTCCAAACTCCTACCCTAGGTATAACACCCTATTTGGAGCCACTTTTGTTCTTGGACCTACCCCAAAAAGTGGCCGGAAATGGCCGATCACGGCGGCCGAAGTTTCGGCCAATTTTCAATTCGAAAATTGAGTTGCCTACGCTAAGAATCGATCTAATCCTACCCAACCATCAGCTAGAGCAGCTCGAGAGGTTCAAAATCCATACCTGGGTCGATGGATTTGGTGGCCGGAGGAGGGAGATCGACGGCGTTGAAGTTCCGGCGACATCCGCCGCTTCTTCTCCAAATTTCGGCGAAACCGCGGCGGCTGGAGGCGGGGGCTGGCTGGGGTAGGAAGAGGACGACGGCCCGGTCATTTTGGTACCGGTCCCGTCGCCATTGGTGGCCGGAGGAGAGCACGGCCGGCCAAAACGTGGCCGGCTGTCGCGCGCGAGGGAGAGGAGAGAGAGAGACCCGCGGGGGAGAGAGAGAGAGAGAGAGAGAGAGAGAGAGAGAGAGAAAACCAAGTTTTTTTATAAAAAATTTCTTTTGACCATATCTCTCTCGTTACAACTCCGATTCGAGCTCACTACGTGTCTATGAACTCGTCTCAGTACGACCTATCCAAAAATACAAGTCGCGGTCCCAAACTCTCTCCGGTTAAAAATATGACTAAAATACCCTTAAATAATTAAATAAGGGTAAAATTTGGGAAAATTTGGGGTCGGGGTGTTACATTTCCATTTTTGGTCAATAGGGCCCGCGGGGCCCATGACCTCCGATTTCAAATATGAAAGTTCCTAGAGGTCCAACAAGCTCTACTGAACACGTCCTGAAAGTTTGGTCTCAATCGAGCAGTCGGATTTAAAACAATTGCACAATCGGACCGCGATCGCTTTGCCTAACCCTAGACTTAAAGATTTGGAGTATCCAGGATACCGATTCTCGATCAGCGAATTCCTACACGATCTTAGAGGCACAAGGAACGACATATTTGAAGTTGGAAATGATCCAACGGTCTAAACCTATCAAACCAGGATATTGCCTAATAGGTGTAAATCTGTTCGACTATCATATGACAACCAAATTCGAATCCGAGCATACCGTTGTGCTTAGGATGACAAGGGGAACAAATAGTAATACAATGGGCCACTACCCCATAGCCCACGAGCCGCCACACGCGCTGGCAGCGTGTGGGTGGCTTGAGAAATATCTACTACTCAAATCACCCAACAATACATATACCTACATGATCAGGACAACTAGGGGAGCAACTTATACAACTAGGCCGGCCTTCAATTTGGCTGGAAAACCCTGCCAAAGTTGGACGAAACATAGATTTCTAATCAAACAGTCATGGCTTCAAATCTATCCAAAACCACCTATGCAAACAGCTAGAACACGAAACATGGATGAAGAAGCTGACTTGAATCGACCGGTTTGGCGGTCGGAGTAGCAGGAATGTTATAAAAAACTGTCACGATTTCCAGTCGACACTATAGGGGTTCTTAAGCTTCAGTAAGGGTTGGGTTAGGTAGAGGAGGAGGAGAGGAGAATATTGGAGGTGGTTTCGTCAGAAACCGTGGCTAGACTGCGCCGGAAACGCCGTCTAAAATCCAGTGTGTCGCGACGGGGGAAAGAGAGAGAGAGAGAGAGAGAGAGAGAGAGAGAGAGAGAGAGAGAGAGAGAGAGAGAGAGAGAGAGAGAGAGAGAGAGAGAGAGAGAATCAGAGAGAAGACGAGTTAGGGAAGACAGAGCTGACCTGGTTTTTAAAATCCAACTTTGAAATAAATTATGGTTGTGCCATTGCACTTCCGTTGACCACAACTTCTTCGTTAAAACTCCGATTTGGACCCACTACGTGTTTACGAACTCGTATTTACGAGCTCTATGCAATGGCGCCATGCAAAAATTCTACGAATCGAAAAGTGACTAATGTGACCCTACCCCAAGAGCAAAATTGTAATTTCATAAAAGAATTAAATTGGATTAAATTGATAAAATTGGGTCAGGGATAGGATAGTTAAACACGTACTCATTCATATCTAGATCGGATTCTAGGTTGATTTCTTAAAGAGTATGGTTTCTTGATGAAATTGATACTTTTTGGTTCAGAATCTATATTCCATTCATTTGATCGATCTAAAGCTGAGTTGCTAGTGCCATGGGATGAACGAGCTGAAGAGGAAGCTACTATTGCCATGAAAGACTAGCTGAAAGCTTTGCTAAGTTGGAAAATAAGGTTGCACAGAGGACGTATAGCTTGTTTCCTAAATAGACCTAAGATTTCTTGAGTTTGCTTGTGAATTCTCTATAAGAATCTTCTTTGCTTAGTTGATTACCAGATCGGATGATGACCCCCAGTTTTTCCCAATGGTGGATTTCTGGGTGAACAATATTTTCTGGATTTGATGTTTTTTATTATTGACTAGTCATAATCTGTTGAGTATCTCTATTTTGATTCAATAGATGTTCACACGCTCTACACTCTAGTTGTTACTAACACTGAGGATGCCTAAATTGATGAATCCATTCTTTTATTTTAATGTGTATATTTATTGTTACCCTACAACTAAATTCATAAAGAATTGAACTTTTTTTAACTTTAATAAGTTAATATATATTGGGTTATATTTAAAATAACTCATTTATAAGCTATATTTTTTGGGCCCAAAAACTTCTGTGGGCCACAGCCCACCACAGCCATTGAAGTAGTTAATTTAATAGACACGCAGTGCAGCCTCCGTAATATTATATACTACTTATATATATGGTGGACTGATCTGTAATGTCGTCAAGTCTTTGCCTCCTAACGCATATTAAATTTGTCATTGCTGTCCTATTTCTAGATCTGTTTTACATACATCATTAAGGCTCCTATATATATCATCATTAAGGCTCCTATGCAAGAGCCTTAAAAAAAAGATATTAGACGTATATGGCTAAGCCACAAAGCTCCTACCTTGTGTGCCTCGCATTTTCTTTAGTTTTCAATCTATTGTTGATCTTCAAACTATATGTGGGTAGAGAGTGGGAACTGAGCTGGAGCAGAAGGGCAGCAGAAGAAGCTGAGTATGTGGCAGCCATCTCTTGCTCAGGGCATGGAAGAGCCTACTTGGATGGGTTAACTCTTGATGGCAAGGAGCCTGTTTGTGAATGCAATTCTTGCTATGGAGGCCCTCAGTGCTCTGAGTTTTTGACTGGTTGTGCAGCAAATGCTGACAGGTCTCCCTCTCTCTCTCTCTCTCTCTCTCTCTCTCTCTCTCACACACACACACAATAAACACACTACATTCTTAGCTAGTTTGGGAGCTTGGGAAATTCGGAGGGCAGAAAGGTTGTACTGAAAAGAAAAAAAATTAGCCTAGAAGTTGTTAATTCAGAAAATTTGAACTAGGAAGCTTAGGAAAGTCCAGCAATAAAAAAAATACATAACTGAAAAGTCTAGGGTGTGTGAAAAGCGATATTTAGTTTAATTATTAATATATTTAGTGCATTTCTAGGGACTTGGTTTTTTCCTTTTATTATGGAATTTGAGCCGTAAAAGATTCCAAAAACAAAACTCTCATGACATATATTAGTAAAGTAATGTTTTAAAATACTTTTGGATTTGTATCTAATTTTTTTAATTTTTATTCAGAATAAAATATTCCCTCATCAACAAGGGAACTTGTTTGGCACCATCTCCTCCATCATGTTTCTTAAATGCTTCTACTAGCTTTCACATGAACTATTTTGCTCTTCACTCTATGTCAAGTCAGTCATACAACACTACGTGCTGCATGTAAGGATAATGTTACAATGCAGTATTTTTTACTTTACACAAACGATATCGAGGGAGGGAACGGAATTCAAACACAAAATGTCACATGCAAAGGACTATGGAGCCAAAAAATTTGGTAGGACGGGCATCATATTTCTTTTTTCTTTTTACTTCCATAAGTGACCACCAAGATTTCTGTCACCATGTCAAGAATAGGGTAATACAGTGGCTTGACAAAGGGAATATCCAAAAAAATTAATTTGTGCCAAAAGCTACTCTACCTAAGTCCACCTTTTCACTATTAAAACTTACCTCCAAATTGAAAGCTCCGTTCAATTTCTCATCCTATTGAACGGAGCTTCCAATTTGGATCTAAGTAATTTAATGGTGATTTTAAAAAATATATATTAATGGCACATCTAAACTTTATGATCATCATCATCAGCTCATGTGTGTTGTTGGATGCAGTGGAGATCCATATTTCTTGGAGCCATTTTGGATGCAACATGCATCAAAAAGTGCACTTGTAGTAGCTGGTTGGCATCGAATGAGCTATACCTTTGCTGATCAATCTTACATCTCAGCAGAGCTTGAGAGGCACATTCGCAAACTTCATGCCATCGTTGGAAATGCCGTGACTGGAGGAAGATACATTGTTTTTGGTGCTGGCTCAACCCAACTTCTCAATGCTGCAGTTCATGCACTGTCTTCCCATAATTCAAGCTCCTCCTCCTCGCCTGCAAGTGTTGTAGCTTCAATTCCTTATTACAATGTGGGATCCTAACTTACTACTTGCATATTTTACGTACAAAGAATAAATAAATAAACTTGTATCATCTCAAGAAATCATCTTCTGTATTATCTCTCTATAGTATATAGATAGTATTAACATGTGTACGTGTGTGGACCTACTTCTCTGGTGGGTGATACCTGTATACATAAAATCACCAATTGAGACGGTACAAATAGTACGTAGTACTACTACAAATATACTGCTGACATATACGGTTTTGATGTTCGATTTTCCCAGCTTTACCAAATACAAACGGAGTTTTTTCGATCAACGGACTATGTATTTCGAGGAGATGCATCCTTATTGCAGAACATCTCAGATGCTACTAATGTTATTGAGTTTGTTACCTCACCAAACAATCCTGATGGCCAGCTGAATAAGGCAAATGTTCAAGGTCCAAATGCCAAAGCAATCTATGATCGTGTCTATTACTGGCCACATTTTACAGCAATTCCTACTCCAGCAAATGATGATATCATGATATTTTCAATTTCTAAGCTCACTGGCCATGCTGGTAGCAGATTCGGGTACGTAACAACCTAACCAACATTTTCTTGCATATCTTTCACTTCTATTTATTTTATTTTATTTATAAACTTTATCACCTTGCTATTATTGGGGACTTCTTTCCCTTCTATATCACAACATATATCAGGAACGAAAAATGCAGAAAATGCACTGCATCTATGAATTTTTTTTGACATTTTTCTATTGATTGGGGCCATATATATATATATATATATATTATACTAAACTCACACACTACACGGATGCTAGGACTTGAACACAGGACATTTCATGGGGGGAGCAATTGCTTCAAACACTATACTAGTAAGTCCTTTGCTAGTATATGTTCTATACAAAAAGACAAAGGCCCCCTATTCAATTTTCCATTTAGGCATCGAGTTGAAAACAAAACCCTTTGCGGTAGCTATAATATTTGTTCTTGTGGCTCTTGCACAGGTGGGCGGTGGTAAAGGATGAGTCTGTGTTCCAAAAGATGACCATGTATACGCTCATAAATAGCATGGGTATTTCTCGAGATGCTCAGCTGAGAGCCTTGAAGGTTTTGAATGTAGTCCTTGAAGGGGGAGGAAAGAATATTTTTGAATTCGGATATAACACTTTGAGGAAGCGTTGGGAAAAATTGAGCAACATCCTCTCTGTATCAAATCGCTTTAGTCTGCAAAAATTTGCACCCAAATACTGCACCTTTTTCAAGAAAACTAGAGGACCTTCACCAGGTAACATCCTCATCACTACTTTGTGTATGTTCTTTTATCAAAATTAATCAATCAAGAACAACATAAAAAATTAAATTAGTTGCGGTCATCAAAGGACTTCACCGCTCGAAGCCTTTTTCAGTGAAGCATTTTTCTCTCTTTGATCTAAATTTCATTGCTCCTTTCATGTTGAAGCATTTATAATTCTGACCAATTGTTGCGTACCGGATGTTATCCCATGATCATATGATTCTGATAATATTATTACCTCTGAAAATTAAATTAATTAAGTGATCAAAAGAGCTCATTTATGAAAAATTAATAAATTTCCTCACTGCAGCTTATGCATGGGTGAAGTGCGAGAGGGAAGAGGATAAAGATTGCTATGCAGTCCTCCAAGAAGAAGCCAACGTTTACGGACGTAGAGGTTCTCATTTTGGCGCTGAAGATCGATTTGTGCGTCTCACCCTCTTAAGGAGCCAAGATGATTTTGATTTATTGCTTCAACGACTCAACCAATTAGTCTTGGAAGAAAGTCATCGGCAAAGCTATTTTGTCCACGATTTGAAGACAAATTAGCCACATGTTTATTAGAAGCCAATTATATTCAACACTTCTCTTCAAGTAAGGACAATATATATGTGATTTGAACTACAACTGAAAATAAATAATAAAAATCTAAAAATAGGGAAGTGCTACTCATGGTTCCTTATGCTATCTGCAACTATAATGGGACTAAACCTAAATTTTCAAGTTCCAAAATAAAACTATTAATGTATTCCCCGAACTCGATCGGTTTCATTTGAGCTCTAATAGTTGGTTCTGTAGGAAATATGAGTGCTAAATTGCTATAAAATAAATAAATAAACACTACAAACAAAACAGATTTTTACAACTGCAGAATTGAATTAAAAGAATCTTAATTGAGTCGAGGCAAGTGTTGGACACTCTGACCTTAAGACGAATTACACCCCACAACGGTGCTTATGTGTAACACCCTGACTCCAAATTTAATTCATATTTTAAATTATTTAAGTGAATTTACGAATTTACCTTTGAGGTAGGGGTAAATTGGTCATTTTCTTATTCGGAAGGATTTTGGGACCACGACTGGTATTTTTGGGTAGGTGGTACTAAGAAGAATTCATAGACACACGGTAGGCTTGAAACGGAGTTGTAACGAAGATTTTGCGATCATAACATTATCAGTGGCAAAATTGTAATTATTTCGAAAAGGGTTAGAGTAAAAATATGATTTTTTTTTCACTTTTACCTCACTCTCTCTCTCTCTCTCTCTCTCTCTTTCTCTCTCTCTTTCTCTCTTGCTTCGTCGTCCCCCCCTCCTCCTTCGACTGCAATTACACAGCCCGTCACAAGCCACGGCCAGCCTCGAGACCGGACCCAAAACGTCCGACCAGACCTCGCCGACGTTCCCCAGTCCACCTCCAGCCGTCAGCTGCCACTAAGTCGTCGAAAAATACGAATTTCAGGCCGGTTTTCGTCCTGATTTTCAGTCGCTCGATCTCTCTCCTCCGACCACCAATTCCGATGAGTGAGGTATGCTTTCTCATCCATTTTCCGAGTTCTAGCTGACTGTTGCATAGGTTTGGATCGATTTGCTGTGTAGAAACTGATTTTGAAAACCTAAGTTTTGGCTGGATTTCAAAGTGAAATTCCGGCCGGTTGCCGTCCAAATTGGACCTCCCCATAGTTGAATGAAGTGATCTTGACCTTGAGTAAAACCTAGGATAGGAAGGGTGAGCTCGGGTGTGGAGTTTTTCCGTCACCGAAATTTACTCTACACACCAGCAGCGCTTGGGCGAGGCTGGTGAAGTTGCAATTTGACCCAATGAGATCCTTAGGGTGTCATAAGTGCATAGAATTTCTCGGATCTCAATTTGGGCATCGTTTGACTATCGAACAGATTTTCGCATATTGTGCGTTATCCGGGTTCAATAGGTTCTGACCTTTAGATCTTTACCCAATAAAATTATGTTGTTCTAGGTATTCCTAGGATCGTGTAGGACTTCACAGATTATGAATCGGAGCCCCGGATGTTCCAATTCAATAATGCAAAGTTTGTGGGTTAACGATAACTGTACAATCGTGAACGATTCCTAAACCTGTAATCGGACCTTAGGATACCTTCTTCAACGTACACGTACTGGGAATTTGGGGATTTAAGTATTTAATTTGTGATTTCCGCTTTGAAATAATTTTATATTAATTAAGGGTTCGTATCTCGAAATAGGTGTTTCGACTGCAAGTACTCAGCAGGCAGGACCCTCTCGTGGTCAGGCAGCGTGGGAATATTTGTCAGTGGACTTTGTTTTCAATCATATGCATGGTTTTATTGATGAAAGATTTATGCATAATGTTTTTAATGGTTTATTGAATATATTATATTCATGAGTTGAATTTGATATTTATATAGCGCTTTGGCAATATATTGTGGGTTTAGCATATATTTGAGTATCGAGAGTATATTTTATATGGATTTTGGGGAAGTATATATATATATATATATATATATTCTCTATAAGCGAGATACTTGGGTTGTTGAAGTGAGTTGTGGAAGAACTTGAATATGAGGGGTTGTTGAGAGAAGTTGTATGATTACACTATGTAAGTACCTTCCCCCAGTTATTAGACTTTCCACACGCGGCGTTGGATGTTCCGGCGTGTGAGACACTTTCCATATGCGGCGTTGGATGTTCCGGCGTATGGAAAGACTCTGAATAGTGTTTAGGGTCATCACCCATGACGTTGGATGTTCTGGTGTGTGATGATCTAGTCTGCGCGCGTAGGACATAGTTTGGGAGCTACACATGGCGTTGGATGTTCCGGTTGTTTGCTTTGGAGTTTCATCCCCCGGTTGGACCGCTCATCCCTAGATGCAGGATAGCACCTGAAAATCCTGCGAGCTAGTCAAACGATCCCCCAGTTGGATTGTTTCCCCGGTACCTAGGTAGTGTGATGAGTATTTTGTATAGCTATGTATAGTTATATTTATATATATATATATATATTTATATTTATATATGTATATTTATAGTTGGGAGAGCAAAGAAATTAGAGTTTTTCAGTGTTTTGGCAGGAGTTGCAAAATTGTAGGAATGGGGTTTATAGATGAGATGACTTGTGTTCTAAAGAATTTTAAATGAAATATGTTTTGAGTATTTAAATAATGAATTGTGAACCTGCATGTCTTGAGCATTATTTTTACGCGGTGGGGTTACTATGTTGTTTTAACTGCTAATCTTGTTTTTGTCCACTCACATGTTTTCTGTTTTGCGCCCCCTAGCCAGTAGTCGCTCTAGGAAGCGTGCAAGTGGTGTACGAGGCTCGAACTGTGAACTTTCCTAGTTAGGACTTGAGTAATTTCTTCTACTCAACTGTTCTTGTAATCTAAATTCAGTAGATGCTCTGTTATCGCCCATGGTAGATTTTACTTGTGAGGCCGAAGGCCATTTAGTATGTTTTGATGGATTATGAAAGTATGCTGCTGGTTGGGATTATTATTTTATGTATGTTGCAGGTTGAAATTTTTGTTGGGTTTGCTTAAGTTACAGGGGAGACTCTGTCAAAATTTTAGTAGAGAGTCTCGGTTTTTAGTAAGTGGGCCCGGCATCGGGAAGATGTCGGAACAAAGATGGGGTCCGCTTCAGTTTTTCGGGAAATTCCGGGGCGGGTTTTGTCATTATGGTTCACTACCGTTCGCCTTCCAGGATACAACGACTCCCCTCCTTGTGAAAGAAGCACTGCAATTCACAAGGAACTTTGAACCAAATTATGCAGGAATCTCTCTTTATGAAAACTCTAATGCTTTCTATATGTGAAAGTCTGTATATAGAGAATTAAACTGAATGAATAAAACTGCAGGAGGATTGCTCTATTTATAGATGATGAAATACCCTTTCTAAAAAGATATCACAATCTGAAAAAACAAACAATGCATCCCTTAGTCTGAAGAGTTGTCACCCCCCATGTGAAGATATCTTTAACCCAATAAATTTTATTAATTTCCATTCAAATAGGAAAATCAATATTCGTTAATATTAAATTTTCCAACAGGTTCTCCTCCCAATAAGCAAGGAGTTTCTCCAATAGACATTCTTCGCATGGTTGAACAGACTACGAGGTTGCACTTGTACACAATAGGACATGTCACATTCTTCACAAAGGACATTCTTCATTGGATTCCTTTATCATCCTTCAATTATTTTTTGAACCATTTCCCATTGTCACTTGTTTTCTTCAATTATTTTCTAAATCATTATCCATTTCCTATTGTCTTGTTTCAATCATATTTTGAACCCTTGTTCATCTAACCTTATATAACTTTATTGGATTCCCTCACTTTTCCCTATCTTTTCTTATCTTCATTCAATTATGATCAGATATATAAACCATCTCGTTTTGTCATCTTGCCATTATTTCATGAGTGGGAATGTTTGTTTACCCTACACCTTAAACCCCTTTGAATAGGCAGGCATTGCTTCGGTTCTTGGGGCAGGCAGCTTATTAGTAGGTGAAGTATGAGAGGGAAGACGATGAAGATTGCTATGCAAGTGTTCCAAGAAGAAGCAAATGTTTATGTGCGTATGGGTAGTAGCTCTAACAATAAATCTTGAAAGTAATGCACAGCCCCAAGACTAATGATTTGATGAGAAATGCAGAAACATTTTAAAAATACCGAAGTGCTATGTGCTTCATTGTATCCCTATGTTCAAAATAATTAACTTATAGTGGTATTCTCTTTCTTTTCCAAGTGTTAAAGAAGGCGTAAGTTTGAATCCAAAATTAAATGATGGTGTTCAATGTTAATTCTAAGTTCTACAATCTTATGCATCAATCAGATATTATAGAGTATGAATCATTATATTTAGTATCTAATTTTACATACTGAGATTTTTATGTGATTTTCCATCAGTCTAGTGATGCACAAATACCAGCCATGTAAACTGTGTTTTATATATAGAATACACTAATTATTTCAATACAGCATATGAAATGAATTACTTAGAGATCACTCTTTTTTTTTTGTCTGAAAATACTTCATTAAAGCCCAACAAAGGGACCAAAAGGGCAGCCGCCAAGAAAGAGACACTAGCCAAAAGACAGCATAGTGCAAAAACTTTCTCGACAACATGAGATGAGAGATTACAAATATGGTGGATTGGGAAGTCCATCCGAAACCAGCACACGAACAAGGGTTGGTGGTGGCTGTGCAGCCCAGGTCTCCCTCTGCACTGCCCCAATTCCTATCGAAGCCGCTACATGAGCTGCTCGATTCTTCTTACGAGGGATCCAACTCCACTCAACTTCATCAAAATCCAATGTGAATTAGATAAAAGGCATGGGCAGAACTAGCAACAAGGCTACCATGGGCTCTAGCCCAGGTAGCCTTCCGAAAATATTAAAAATTATTATGTGTTTTAATGTGATTTCACTCTATAAAGATTAGTAGTCCACCCAAATATACCCTAATAACTCATTGTCCACTCAATCTATAGGCTTATAATCATCTTATATTTAATTTGTTTGCTCACTTAAGAGCATCTCCAATGGAGATGTCAAATAATATGTATCGAAATTGGATTTGATGGCTGATAACTTTAGTCAATGGGGGAGTATTATATTGGGTTAGCTCCAGATTGTCTCCTACATGAATATTGAACCCGGTTGCACTTGGGGGCTAGGGGGAGAGTTTGGCCCACTTTTCCACTGTAGTGTCACCCCATGTGCATGGTTTATATGATTTAATGTGTACTTTTATTTCTAGAAAAATTATAGAAATTGTAAGTAAAAAAATTGAGCTTTAGATTTTAAACTAATAACTTTAGCTAGTCCACCAGTTAAAAAATTCATGGTTCCGCCATTAAAAGGAAAATACAAATTCTAAGAACATAGGTCGGTGTTACCTCTCCAAAACATGTGCAACAAATTTGAGAATTAACATTTACAAAACAGGGCATCTTATGAAAAGGAACTAGCTACATTAAACAAAAAATAAGATCCAATATCATTTCAGTCCACAAAGGAAAACGAAAACCCAAAAAATATATATATATATATATATATATTTCCAAGATCATGAGCAAGGCCTCCATGTAAAGGTCAAATATTACTACCAGGAGATGTATGGATAATAACCAAGAACCTTGAGATACAATAAGTACAATGAGGGTTTCTAGTCTTCCTAATGGAAAATACATCCAAATAATACACAACTATCATCTACACCAGTAATAGAAGCTAGACCTTGCCTCATGCTTATGTGCAAAAATGAGGTGCTTTAAGAACTGCCGTTGCAAAGTTGCAAATTTGCAGCGTTGAGTTTGCAAGGGTATGCTTTTCTTTGTTATTATGTTTTTATGATCGTCCGGTTTCTTTCTTCTTAACGAATGAAGCTTCCTTCTGAATCCTAAAAATAAAGGACATCCATACATACAAGTAGAAAATCAATTCTCAAACCACAACTAGCCATTTTGGTCCTGCCGACTGCCTCTGTTGTAATCGGCAAAACACTGGTCCATACATCCTGTGGGCTAATCAAGGCTTATTGACCACGTAATTGGCATCTCAGCAGTTGGATTGAGATGAGTGATACGTGGAGATGTGGGTTTGAACGTCGTCTTTTTCGACGACGTGTTACTAGTTGTTCCCACTCAAAATGGTCGGTGGTGGCAAAACACTGGTTCACAATTCACATTTAAGCATTGAGATTCTTGTAATATTTTCTCTTGTAATTAGCACGTTGGCAAAACCCTTGGTTTTTCTTTCGATAGACCCGATTGTGAACAGAACTTGCCCAACATGAAACCGTGTGCTCGCCTCGCCACTACATGGTTTGCTGAGGCGGTTAGCTATATATACATGGGTTCTCACCCAAGTAAATACATTGAATCATTATAATCAGAAAATCTTGTCTCTCTCAACAAGCTTTGCTTCTTATTGTCGGTTTCTTGGCTGTCTCTTCTCTGGTTGTCTTACCAATTCTTTCTGGATTTGTAACATTAAGCTAAAGCTGCTGCCTTGCTTCGTCTCCATTTCACAATTGCTTTGTTCAGGTAACATTAATATAAAACATTTGCAGTTATTGTTTCTTTAGAGTTGTGCTCATATCGTATGTGCAGTTTTTTTTTCTTTAAGAGTTGAATTTCTCTGTTTCTCTCTGCTGAATTGGAAGTACAAAGTAACATGTTCTCTTGTTTGATATTTGTTATCTTTTGTTACATATGGACCACACATTGAAAGTAAGATGATCCAAATTAACATGTTTGCTAAGATGATCCAAATTAACGCCATGACAAAATACATGTTCGAGACTATCTCAATTTCCCCGAAACTTGTTTTGTTGCTTATATCCCTTCAACGCCGTATTTTTCCTCAGGTTTATTAAATCTTCAATTACCCTCTAAAAAAGAAAATCTCTTCAAATTTCAATCCTTTTCAGTTTCCAAGCCATTTATGATCGTCTTCGTATTTATTCAGTTGAGTGTTTGAATTAGTGAAGTTCTTTTTTCATTGAGTAGTGTTTACGGCAGCAGCAGAAGATTACCAATGGCGTTGAGCACCCAAAGAGCATCTGCTTTTCTTCCTTCAGCTCATCAATCGGCTCGTCAATGGAACTACGACGTGTTTTTGAGTTTCAGGGGTGTAGACACTCGAAATAGCTTTGTGTCCCATTTATACCACGAATTGCAGCACAGGGTCATTAAAACATTCAAGGATGATCCAAAGCTTGAAAGAGGGACAACCATTTCTTCAGAGCTCCTCAATGCAATCCAAGAATCAAGGCTTGCTATCGTTGTTCTCTCGCCAAACTATGCTTCTTCTTCCTGGTGCTTGGATGAACTTACAAAGATTCTCCAATGCATGAAATCCAATGGCACAGTTCTGCCTGTGTTTTATAATGTGGATCCCTCGGATGTACGAAAACAAAGCGGCAGTTTTGCAGGCGCCTTTGCTGAGCATGAGAAAAGGTTTAGGGAAGACATAGAAAAGGTGAAGTGCTGGAGAGTTGCTTTAACAGAAGTTGCCAATTTATCTGGGTTGGATTCAAAGAATGAGTAAGCAACTTCTCCATATACAGTTGGGTTTTTTGTAAGCCAATTTTCACTTTGATGTACCTTTAGACCTTGTTATATCTATGGCTTATACTTTTGACTTAATCATTGTTCTTCCTTGTAGGTGTGAAAGAAAGCTCATTGAAAAGATTGTTGAATGGGTGTGGGGGAAAGTGCATCGCACATTCAAATTGTTAGATTCCGCAGAGTTAGTGGGAATTAAGTTTACACGTGAGCAAATGGATTTGCTTTTAGATCCTACAGATGATGTTCGCTTTGTAGGGATATGGGGGATGGGAGGCATTGGCAAGACAACCATTGCTAGGCTTGTTCATGAAAGCATTTCTTTTCATTTTGAAGTTAGCTGCTTTCTTGCTAACGTTAGAGAGGCTTCTGAAGGTAATCGTCTTGTTGATCTACAAAAACAGCTTCTTTTCCCGATCTTGAAGGAACAAATTACTCAAGTTTGGGATGAAGAGTGGGGGGCCTATTTCATTAAGAATTGCTTATGTAATAAAAAGGTTCTTCTCATTCTTGATGATGTGAATGCATCAAGGCAACTAGAGAAATTTGCTAAGGAAAAGGATTGGTTTGGTAAGGGGAGTATCATCATCATTACAACTAGAGATGAACGGTTGGTTAAAAAGCATGATATGGAGATATCATATAAGGTAGAGGGATTAGGTGATGATGAGGCTCTTGAGCTCTTTAGTCTAAACGCCTTTAAAAAATTTGAGCCTAAGGAAGGTTTTTGGGAATTGTCTAAGTGCTTTGTAAATTATGCTGGAGGCGTTCCATTAGCTCTTAAAATTTTGGGACGCTTTGTGTATAAGAGAGATCGAGATGAATGGAAAAGTGAATTGGATAAGCTACGGAAAATTCCTCAGCCAACAATTTTCGATTTGCTCAAAATAAGTTATGATAGACTAGATGAGATGAACCAGAATATATTTCTCGATGTTGCATTTTTTCATAAGGGGAAGAGCAAGGAGGAAGTAATTGAAATACTAGACAGTTGTGACCGTTGTGGTGGGATAAATGCTCTCATTGAGAAGTCGCTCTTAACTGTTGAGATTTCAAACAACATTGTTGGGATGCATGATTTGATACAAGAAATGGCATTTCAAATTGTTCGTCAAGAGTCTATTGAAGAGCCCGGTGGACGCAGTCGATTGTGTCATCGTAATGACATCATTCATGTATTGATAAACAATACGGTAAGAAATGTAGAAAATACCATTTTTTTTGTTTTTTGTTTTTTTAAGAAAAGAAATGTGATTTCTTTTTTACTCAATATTGGACTTAAATGTGGAATTAACTTTTCCTTTACTATTCTTTATTGCAGGGAACTAACAAAATTCAAGGCATCGCCTTAACATTGGCAGAACTTGAAAAGGCAGATTGGAATTGTGAAGCATTCTCTAAGATGATTAACCTGAAATTTCTTGAAGTTGATAATGTGATCATTTCCTCAATCCCTCGAATTCTTCCTAATTCCTTAAGAATTATTAAATGGAATTGGTATTCTTTCAAATATCTCCCATCAAATTTTCAACCGAATAAACTTGTTTCATTTGAGATGCGGGGCAGCGAACTAGTTAGGCTGTGGGATGGACGAATTGTAAGTTTACTTACCATATGCCATCTTACGAATTTTTTGAAAAAAAAAAATGTTAAAGTTAAAGTTTTTCTGTTGCTAATTCTACAATTTTTCATGTAATATTGTACAGGACTTGCCCAACTTGAAATACATGGACCTTAGTTGCTCTCGAAACTTGGCAACAATCCCAAATTTCACTGGCATTCCAAAACTCCAGGTGTTGGATCTATATGGGTGTGAGAATTTAGTTGAGATTCACCCGTCCGTTGCATATCTAAAATGGCTTACAAGATTAATACTAGATGACTGCTCTAGTATTAAGAGTCTTCCAAGTGAGATAGAAATGGATTCTCTTATGTATTTCAGTCTTGACGGTTGCTCAAAACTGAAAAAGATTCCAGAATTTTCAAGACAAATGGAGAATTTGTCAACGCTTAGTCTGTGTGGGACGACCATTGAGAAATTACCTTCATCAATTGAACGTCTTGTTGGCCTTACTTGTCTGGATGTAAGAAATTGTAAAAATATCTTGGGTCTTCCGAGCGCAATTCGTAATTTGAAGTCTCTTAAAAAGCTCTATGCTTATGGATACAATTGCCCAAAAAACTCATGCGAGATTGACCCAGGCTCTGCTGGAATGATTAAAGTATTTGGACCAGAGCGTAATAAATCAAGGTTTTGGTGGAGCCTCCAAAGAAAGGCTTTTGTGTTGGGTTCACTATCTGGTTTATGGTCTTTGGAGTATTTGGATCTTCCGGGTGATTCTGGTCTTTGTGATTTTCCGGGTGATATTGGCTTCTTGTACTCTGTACAAAAATTAGACCTCAGTCGAAACAATTTTGTTAGCATTGGATGTCTTCCTAAGCATCTGGTAATTAAGGTGAATGGGTGCCAAAGGCTTCAACAATTGCCCCATCTCCGCTTTGAAGACTTCGACAGATTTGAAATATACACAGACGGTTGCACTTCCTTAAAAACGTCGCCAAAGTTGAGCAGAACAAACGGAAGTTATATTAAAATGCCTTGTGTGAGTTGCTTTGGATTGGTTGAGAATGAAAGCTGCGATGATAATGTAATACTTGGAATGCTCTGGATTGCTCTTGACTGGAGATTCCTTCAGGTTCTCTCTATGTCTCTCTGTCTCTCTTTGTTTGCTATAATAATAATAAATAATCAAATTACTAACCTACACATGGTACAGGTACCTGCACTCACTGGGCCTCTTCCCCGTGTCAACATTGTTACTCCTGGAAGGAGAATTCCAGAGTGGTTCAATAATCAAAGTGTGGGAGATTCCTTAATTGTGGAGCTACCTTCATGTACCACTTGGACTTGGATTGCTTTATGTGCTGTCTTTGAAGACGATCACCCAAATCCACCTCATGAACCTTCTACTAATTTTCACATTGAATGTCACTCAGGAAAAGATATCCTTGTGCGTAGTAGTTTGATGGAAGGAGGCCATCTCGTATCACCTCACCTTTGGGTAGCCTGTGTATCTCCTTACGTATTCAACGAAGAATGCAATCAGATGAAGATTTCATTCCGAACTGTTTATGACAATTCTCCTCGAGCCTCAGGCAAAACATATTGCTCGGGTATAAAGAAGTGTGGGTTCCGTTTGGTGCACGAGCAAGACTTGGAAGAACTTAAGCAAATCGTGATGATGAACCACTCCATCAACATCAGCACAAAAGCTATTTCTTCTCACAATTCAGCTGATGCAAGAGCAAGTTCTCACCAAAAATCTCTCTGTCGCAAAAGCTATGCTCTTTCCAAAGGGTTTTTAACAAAACTAGTTAAGATTTTCTCCCTCTTTTTAACAACTGCAGTTTTTATCAAATCTTTCAACAATAGCAAACAATGGGGGTGCATAGGACTTTTGATTTGGATGGTAACCACTTTGATTTCCTACTTAGGCCTTGCCCCCTCTTATTTTTCGCTATTGTTGAAAAGTTTAATACAAATTGTGATTCTTAAAAGAGCAGCTAAATTTTTGCCAACTTTGTTAAAAACTCCTCCTCCTCAAATGTCTACACATAAATACTTGAAAGGCTAATGACGGCCTTCAATTGATATTAGTAAGTTCCCATCCCATCTTTTCTAGCCATACATTTACCATTAGATTCATCACTTATTGTTTCGTGGATCACAATTTCTCTCTCTCTCTCTCTCTCTCTCATGTGCTTTTATCATGAATAAATTTCTGTTTAAACTACTGCAGAGTATTAATCAACTCATGTAGTATATTATACATGAATGCATGTATGCAAGAGCTGCATATTTTATGCATTTGAACAAAGTATATGTTAACATACTACAAATCAATAAGTAATTACATTGGCAAGCAATAAGTATGTTCAGATAGACTGAATTGTTTTTTATCAGACCTAGCAGATCAAAAGTAGTCAACTCAAATTTGGGGTCTTGATATAGGATTTGGAGCTGATCAAAAGTAGTTGCGTGCTTATTGGCTAGGTTCCCATGAAATTTGCACCTCAAGAACTACAAGCTCAATAGACCTAGCTTTGTTATAATGGTTTGATTCTTAATGACACAACTTACATGACTATTTCAACTGCTCTCTTATTTTGTGTGCGGGATGGAATAAGCCAACAAGAATTTTCAATCAGAAGCTTAGTATAGAGAATTGATCGTATCTAAAACCGATCACACTACTACAAAAAAGCAAAAAGACGACGGTAAATCACCGTCGTGTATTCGGTTTTTCAATGGTCGTGGAATCCACCGTCATCTTTTCCCTCATAAACCACGACGCTAAATCACCGTCGTTGTTACAATATACAACGTCATCAACAAATACAAAACGACGTCTTTGAACTGCAAAAGATCTAAAAAAGCTGTCGAGGATGAGAATAGACGACCAACTCTCTAAAAAAACCGTCGTTAAAAAGGAAAAATATGACACATATTAACAGAACAAGGCCGCAAGATAGACATACAACGACGAAAATTAAAATAAAACGCCGTTAAATATCATTTTCACGACAATAAAAAATATGACGTCTTTAAATACATTAGAAGACGACGTTATTTATACCTACTACGTCGCCTATATAAAAAGAGTCGTCGTAAAATAAATTTTCCACTTCGATTTTTCTATAAAAGATGACGTGGAAATAGTTGTCAGTGTCATTATTTACGACGTATGTATTTATAGAGTAGACGTTGAACAACGAAACAACGTCGGTTACAAATATATGAGAGTCGTATTACAAAATTTATACGTCCTATTTTCAGAAACAAACAACGACGATAAATATTAGACGTTGTTAAATACAACAACGTCGAAAACAAATAAAAACAGACGTGTTTAGTCTGCTAAAGTTCTAAAAAATAGTCGAGGATGAGAATAGACGACCAACTCAAACAAATCACCGTCGTTAAAAAGGAAAAATATGACACATATTAAAAGAACAAGGCCGCAAGATAGACATACAACGACGACAACTAAAACACTACGCCGTTAAATATAATTTTCACGACAAGAAAAAATATGACATCTTTAAATACATGAGAAGACGATGTTATTGAAATCTACTACGTCTCTTATTTACAAACAACCGTCGTGAAATAAATTTTCCACTTCGATTTTTCTAAAAAAGATGAAGTGGAAATAGTTGTCAGTGTCATTATTTACGACGTATGTATTTATATAGTTGACGTTGAATGTGAAACAACGTCGGTGGCATTTATATTGTCGACGTTGTATTTATATGTATTCATTACTCACGACGCACTTATTAATATAGACGACGTTGAACTTCTAAACAACTTCGGTTCCAAATAAATGAGAGCCGTATTACAGAACATATAGACGGCGTTGATTATGATGAGAGCCGTATTACAAATAACGTCGTTTAATTGATATTAGACGGCGGTTATAATGAATTACCGTCGGAATTCATTTCGTTCCTCTTCGTTTATAAAAGAACTTGCGACGTGGAAAATGTATGATGACGTCGTATTTTTTAACATTCAGATTATATATCTCGTTTTTTAGACGTCGGTATTATGGGATTGGAGTCGTGTAATTTTGAATTACATGGCGGTTCTTAATCCTTCCCCGACGTGATATCCTGAATAATTGCTTCACAATAGCGTCGTGGTTCTTCATTGTTACGTTGCTTTAAGACGTCGGTAAATATGCTGAATAACTGGTTCACAATAACGTCGTGTTTTATTTGAACGTAGAAAGTGAAGAAATCACATTACAATATATTACAAAATTAATGTCATACACTGCCATTTACATAAGCATCATTCAATCCATATATCTTCACACCCATCTCGAATATTTTGACCGCCTAACTCACCCACCAGTTCATCAAATGTGTCAATATTTGGCCTCATACATAGAGGTTGGTATTGTATTTCCTTCTGGAAGCAAATCGCCTTGAAGTATCAATAATTCTGTAAAACAGACATCACTCATCCCATGTTTTGCCTTCAAATTATACAACTTCACTAATGCCGATAACTTCGTGTACTTTCTACAACAAGGGTACACTGGTTGATCTCCATCCCCAATCACAGTGGCAAACTCATACGGATCGGAACCAAAATCACCAAAATCATTATCATCCATATCAATTTCTTCAGACACAAAACTGTACCTACTATGGCCATCATCTTCTTCAACATTTGTACTAGCATTAGTAGTTGATTTCCCAAGGTTCTCCTTGAAATGTCCAATTCTTATAGCTTTGGTCAATTCCATTAAAGTATAAGTGATCCCTTATAATTCCAACCCCAAACAACTTCAAATTAACACATTTAACACATGGACAACGGATATGTGTTGTAGTTAGAAGATTTTCTACAGCAAAGTTCAAAAATGCTTCCACCCCAAACTCATATGCCTTCGATCTTCTATCCGAGTGCATCTATGACTTATCCATCTCCGACACTATAACCTATTATCTATAATAAAGTGAAAATACAGGCAATGACCATCACTATAGCAGATTATACAAAGATCTAATAGCAAGTAATACACAACAGAGACGACGGGTTTTAAACAAAAACAGACGTATTTGTCATATATAGACGACGAATTTTCAACAGACGTCGTCTAATATAAGTAATACAAACGACGGTTTATGAAAAAAGCGTCGTGTATAAGTAATACAGCGACGGTTTTTTCATAAACCGTCGTGTAATCGTCGTCGTATGCCTAAAAAGGCGTCGTGTCTCAGTTTATTTTCAAGAACCCAAAACCCATTAAGAACACAACATATATATGAAACCAAGCAAGAAACCAACATATACATGAAACCAAGCATGAAAACAATAAATCCATTCCTAATTCAACATAACATAGGGTGATTAAAAGATCCGACAAAATTAAATCCATTCCCAATTCAACATAACAGATAATGTAATCCATGAACCCATTAAACAGAAAATCCATGAACCCATTAAACAGAAAATCCATGAACCCATACCTATAAGCACATTATTAACAGATCGCAAAGCATATACCTAAAACCCTTTAACAAAACAACCTAATATCATTCAATGAATTTACAAGAGGAAGATAGGGTTTGTACTTACAGGTTGGACGAGCTCACAGATTCTACGTAGCCTGGAGAGTGCAACTTTTAATTAGAGCAGAAGTGAGAGAGCGAATGTTATGTTGCGCGAAATCTGAAAATTTTAGGGTTCAGGGTTAGAAGTATAAGAATAAGAGCCAAATATAAAAAAATTTAGGGCGCGCGAAAATTTTTAGAGCGTGCGCTCTTTAAAACGTCGAAAGAAAAACCATGGCGAAAGTTCTACAAGAACCGACGTAAATGTAATATTCCACGACGGAAACACTGAACGTAACGCCGTTTATTTTGACGCTTCATTTTTTGGATTAATTTTAAATTTATTTTGAATATTTTGATATAAAGACGACTGAAAAACCACGTCGGGGTTAAGAAATTGAAAACGTTGTAAATTATAATAGACGACTTACATATTAAAATGACGTCGTTTAAAGTGGAAACCATGTCGGATATTTTACTGCACGACGTAACATATGTATTCCACGACTCAACCACCGTCGTTAACAATTAATACCCTAAACCCTTAAAACTAAATTATATAATTTTAAAAATTAAGTTTATAAAAGGGTTTATGGTTTTACAGCCTAATATATACCCTAGACTACCCAAAAATTATACTTTAAAAATAAACCCCAATAAATAACAACCCTAATCTCTAAACCCTAGACTCTAAACCCTAAACCATAAAACTAGAAGTGATTTTATGACTCATCAAAACAATTTTGTTTTGGATGGTCATTTTAAATTTTTGTTATTCAAAATGAATTTTTTCAAGGTTTAGGGGGAAGAAAATATATCAATGACTTCATAGGAGTTGACTTTGCATTTTTCTGATTTATTTTAAATTTATTTTGAATATTTTGATATAAAAATAATAAAATATTCTTATCACAACAACAAACCACGTCGGTGTTAATAAATTGTAGACGTTGTAAATTGTAATAGACGACTAAGTTGTTAAAATGACGTCGTTTAAATGAGAAACCATGGCGGATATTTAACTATCCGACGTAAAATATATATTCCACGACTTAACCGCTGTCGTTACAAAGTACTACCCTGAACCCTTAAGAAATTGAAGAGGTTGTAAACCATAAACGACTCAATTGTTCAAAGAACGTCGTCTAAATATCCTTTTACGTCGGATTTGTTTAAAACGAAACAACAAAAAACGACGGTTTTTTACTTTATTAGGTCGTTGGAAAAGTATTACACGTCGGTTAGGCAATTTGTATGTTTGTTTTTTTTTTTAATTTAAGAAAACCTCAACAAATTTTTACATTATATATTATAGACAAAATTTGTACATTATACATAAATATCAAGTGTTCAATAATTCCCCTATTCCAGGTTAAGGCAAACAAACTCTGCCCATTCATTCCGGACTTCATCAATTGCTTCTTGGGGGTATGGCGCTTCCTGTTTTCCCTTGGCATACTGCATAAACAATGACTATTAGGGTTTATAAATAAAAAGAAATTCAATCACAGACGACGATATTTTTCATAACCGACGTACTATATCTATTCAACGACGGTAATTTTACATGACCGTCGTTGATAATACAAAAAACGACGTAAAATGTATGAAGGTAATTTCATCTTACCTTCTTCTCAAACCCCAAGGAAGGATCCATGATGATGTCCCTCATGAAGCGCATCACATAATACCCGCATTCGACACTGCTGGGTTGCTTTGGTGTGCCTGACAGAGTTTTCCAAATTACTGCCTTACGGCCTGGTCTGGTTATGTGAGAATTATAAATTTTTATAGCACTGTTCACGATGTTTTTGGCCTCTTCATCGACCACACGATTTCCTGGCAGAGGATCCAGAAAATAGACGGTTTCACTCTTTGCTCTTACAATCAGCAAGAT
Organism: Prunus persica; assembly: GCF_000346465.2. Classification (NCBI taxonomy): domain Eukaryota; kingdom Viridiplantae; phylum Streptophyta; class Magnoliopsida; order Rosales; family Rosaceae; genus Prunus; species Prunus persica. The sequence continues at coordinate 4,194,033 of NC_034016.1, read as the reverse complement.
CCAATGACGGCTGCACAAAATTAATATAAAAACGACGGTTATTTACAAAAACGACGTATTATAATATTTCACACGACGAAATAAAGTAGCAATCGACGACATTATACATTTATCACGACGATAAATAACTACCGACGTGGTTAGTAGTTTCAAACGACTCAATAAAATAAAACACCGACGTGGTTAGTTTATACGCTGTCATTTATTGAAAATCATAAAAACAAAATCCTGTTAAGGAGACTAACCCTGGATTGTAAGGCATCAGGAAAATCTGTTCACCGTCAGTCCTCTGAAGTCGAGCTGCTAGTAGGCGTGATCTGTCAGCTATTGTGCCAGAGCTGGCACTAACTGTAGCAGGGTCGATAAAGCCAACCATGCTGCACATATTTGCTCGTTTCAAAACATCGTGTAAGTACCTAAATATATAAAATAATATAAACAAGTCAGCACAAAAAAACACACGACGGTTATGTATAACAAAATGACGTATTATAAAATTTCACACGACGTACTGAAATAGACAACGACGTTATAATATATTTATCACGACGGTACATACTAACGACGTGGTTAGTTAGTTAAGACGACGCAATAAATAAACCAACGACGTATTATTTTAGAATGACAAACCTCATATATACAAAAAAACACACGACGGTTATGTATAACAAAACGACGTATTATAAAATTTCACACGACGTACTGAAATAGACAACGTCGTTATAATATATTTATCACGACGGTACATACTAACGACGTGGTTAGTTAGTTAAGACGACGCAATAAATAAACCAACGACGTATTATTTTAGAATGACAAACCTCATATATACAGCAATGACAGTGGCTCCTATTTCTTCCATGCCTGCAAATTGTGTAATATCTTCAGGCAGGAGGAAGGTATCGCGCTCTAGACCAAACACCTCCTTATCAATTGTAAAGTGCAGGGTCTTATCCTGAGGCACGAGTGTCGTTTCCACATAACGACAAAGGGATTTTAAAGAAGATGACGCCTCCATATTTGAATAATCAACAACTTTAATAACCTGTTTAAAGAAATAAAAAAAATGACGTGGTAATTCAATAAAAACGACGGTTTAAGGAATAAAACGTCGTCTGAAAAGAATTTAAACGACGGTGAAGAAACCGTCGTGGTGAATAATTTATTACGTCTTAAAAAAAATTCCGCCGTCTAAGTTGTAAACAAACGACGGTTTAAAGAAAAATATCGACGTCTGGAATTTTGAAAAACAAATAAAAAAGGCAAAGTTATGTGAACATACCTGGTCGTCATCTTCTTTCTCCTTTTCATCTTGTTTTTCTTCTTTCTTCTCTTCATCTATTACGTCGGGAATGACTAACTCCGTCGTCTAAAAACCACAAAGTTTTTAAAAATAACGACGTCAGTAGTAATGGCGTGTAAAACAAGTAAACTAAATACGACGTGGTATTGAAATACAAACGACGGTTTATTTTTAAAATCGTCGTGATATGTTTTTCAAACGACGGTTTTATTAATAATAACGACGTCTAATGGTTTTAAAAAAAACAGAGAATTCAAAGTTCAGATATGTTACCTTTTCTTCCTGATATTTCCCATTTTTGGCAGTATCATCCTCAAAATGTAGGGATCTCACATCACCTCCAGAGCAGCTTGCTTTGTCAGACATTGGATTTTTGGGACTTTGGCTAATTCTGGGTTTAAGCATGCTTGGATCAAAATTGAAAATTAATTGGGAAAGCTGACTCAGGAAATGCTCCCTCTCAGCCTCTACCAATTGTTTCGTTCTAGCCTCCATCCTTAAAGCCTCTTCCCTTGCCTTAGCTTCCATCTTTTTAGTCTCTTCTTGAAGGAGAACTCTTAAACTGTCCTTCAAACGGTCGTCAAAGCTCACTCTCTGTGGTTTGGGTAAATTGAAATATTGCCTTGGTGAGATCCCAGCACCTACTCCTCTCACTCTGCCTGGATGCTCGGGGCCCAAAGCCATGGTCAGCACATCATTGCTGCCAGATACAGTGACTTTGCCTTCCGAGACTTGTTTTTGCAATTCATCCTAAAACAAAGATATATAAAAAAGTAAGAACAAAAACACACGATGGTTATTTATATACAAACGACGTATTATATAATTTCACACGACGCAATAACATATAAATCGACGTTATTATAATTTATCACGACGGTAGTTATACCGACGTGGTTAGTTTTTTAAAACGACGAAATGAATAAACCACCGACGTCTTATGCTTTATTTACAGATAACAGAGGGATGATTCAATATTCACACCTTTAACGACCTTGTTTAAAACATTTCGACGTAGTAATTCAATACAAACGACGCGAAAATGAACCACCGACATCTTATCACTACTACAAAAAGTGAAAAAGACGACCAGAAAACAACGACGGTCTCAGTGAAAACCGTCGTGGTTTTTAAAACGACGACGGTTCTAAAAACACCATCGTTTAATACCACCTTAGACAACTAACAAGGGAGATTCAAATGGCTGTTCAAAAACAACGACGTACTTAATTAAACAACCGACGTCTATTTGAAACAGATTTCCGCAGTGTAAAATCAAAGCGAACAAAGAACGGCAGAAGTTATGAATCGACCGACGTAGAAAGTAAAGACGACGATTTCAATAAAAGCCGCCGTTTTTACTTATAAAATAACACGACGAGGTTTTCGTATAAGACGCTGTCTAATTACAAACAAATCCACGGCTGTAAAATACAAAATATCGCCGTATTAAATTAATTTACAACGACGACAAATATAAATATATCGACGTCATTATTGTATAGTTCTACGACGTTCTCTTTAAATCGTACTATAAAATCTAACGTCGTATTTATGCATTTTATACGTCGTACCTTTAATTTAAACCGTCGTCTTAATAAGAATTTTTGTTAACAATTTTTTTCTTTGATTTTCTTATCCTACGTCGGTAGATATACTTAATGACAAGAATTGAAATACCCACGACGGTTTATATAAAAAACCGCCGACATAATCAGATTTTTCTGAGATCCCAAGGGTTACGAAATCTTACCAGATGGAACTCTGTTCCACATCATAATCTTAACAGATGACACAGATTTGAAATCAGAGAGACAATTTTTTGGAAGTTGATGATGTGTGTGCGTTTGTTTATCTAAAAATATTATACCTAACGTCGTTGCAAATTTGCAATCAGAGAAACAATTTCCAACGACGGTTATATTATACCTAACGACGTTTAAAACAAAAATCAACGTCCCTAAACAAATATATTACGTCGTCTTAGTCTTACTTAAGACGACGAAAAACGACGACAGTAATACAAAAACAGTCGTTGTTTTTATATTCTTATTTTATTTAAATTCCAGAACATTAATTTCCTTCATTTTAAATTTCCTCCGGAAAAAAAACTCTATTTATAACGCACTGTAATTGAAAAATAAACTGAAAGTTCAAGGGAAAAAAAATTCTATTCATAATTTAAAAATTAAAATCCACGTCGGTTATATTAAATATAACGACGTTAAATGAAATGAGTCCACGTCGAACTAAAAATATTGCGTCGTGTTAGTTAAAAACGACGTAGTTAAATGTCACCGCCGTATTTTTTTTTTGAAATGGTTTTATATGTAAGCAACTTTTCGACTTACACATGCACTGTTTCCAAACCCGATTAAAAATCTCAATCTCCCAGAGAAACCTTTTCGTCTTTTTTCCTTGTCAGAGCATTGTCAGAGTTTCTCATCGTCTTCCTCTCGTCTTCTTCGTCGTCTCTGAATTTAAACATCGATCATCTTCCTCTTGCTTTCATTGCACGCAAAAGGTAAGCTTTCATTTTCACTATTTTGGTTACTGTTTTGCATGCTCATACGTTTTTTGTTTGAAAAATCTTTTTACCTTTTTTCTGGCCAAAATCATTTTACTTCTTTCCAAGTTTGATAAATATACAGACAAAGAGGGAAAGTTTCCAAGTTTGATAAAATATACAGACAAAGAGGGAAAGTTTCCAACTTTGAAGACAACTACCTCAACTAAATAAGACGACGGTAGACCACGACGGTTCGTCAGTTGTTCTAGCGTCGTCTGAAAATTGACAAAGTTGTTTTTAATATAATAGTCTTTTTTTATATGCTTGTTTAATTGCAGGTTTGATTTCTCTGAACAATGGTTTTTGTTTTTCCCTTATTTGATAAAATATAAAGAAAAAGAAACTAGGGTTGGTATCTAATATAGACGAAAAATATCTTATTGTTTTACGTCGTGTGAATGTTAATACCACGACGGTGTATTACTATTGACGTCGTATGAACATAAATACCACGACGTTATATAAATAATAGTTTTACCACGACGGTGTATTACTATTGACGTCGTGTGAACATATTTACCACGACGTTATATAAATAATGGTTTTAAACATTTATTACGTCTGAGATTATTTCATTGCGTCGTCTAAAATCATATCATACGTCGTATTTTTTTAATACCGTCGTTTGTGTTCTTAATGTTTTCCTGAAATATTTTCACTTGCAGTTTTGTCTGTTAAAATGGTTTCTCATCAACAAACTAAGGATTCTGGCTCCAAGAAGCTTGGAGTGGTAGCTCCCCAAGACAAGTCTTCGAAGGAGATGAAGTCTTCGAAGAAGATGAAGTTTGCTTCATCATCTGCTGAGACAGAACCAACCAGCCAGACAACAATCTCTGATGATTCAAAGACTGGTCGAGGTATGAGCACAATGCCTCGTGTTGTGAAGAGAAAGCTTCAGAAACTGAGGCCAATTGTTGAGTACAATAAAAGGGGGAAAGGTGTTGGCCAAGCACATATTGAGATGCAGTCGTATATTGGTGTCTTGGCACGCTCCAGGATCCCACTTGTGGACAAGAAATGGTCCCAAATCCCAAAGGATATAAAGGAGCAGATTTGGGAAGCAGTTGACATGGCTTTTGTCGTAGGCCAAGGGGGCAAGACCTCTGTTTTATCTTCTGCTGCCAAAAAATGGAAGGATTTCAAGTCTACACTAACGAGGCATTATATCCTTCCATACACCAATGACAGGGAGAAATTAAGCCAACCCCCTGAAACATATAAATTCATAGAGAAAGCACAATGGGATGCCTTTGTAGCTTCAAGGCTATCCAAAGATTTTCAGTCTGTGCATTCTCAACATTCACAGATTAGGGAGAAACTCGAGTACAATCATCGATTGTCTCGAAAAGGATATGCTGGATTGGAGGATCAATTGGAGGAAACAATGCCTGGGGTAGAAATTGATCGATCTACCTTATGGAAGAGAGCTAGACAGGACAAACATGGTAACATCCCTGATCCAAAGGTGGCAGAGAAGGCAAAATTAATTGTAAGCCTACTCACTCTGTTTTAAATTTTTATTAAACTGTGAATTATTCTTATTACGTCGTATGTTATATTTTTCGTCGTGTGAATGATATTACCACATCGAAACGTTTTTAAAAACGTCGTTAACGGTCTAAATAGGAATCACTACTCTGTTTTCTGTTATTATAGCATACGACGTCGGTGGTTCATTCTCGCGTCGTGTGAATGATATTACCACGTCGAAACTTTTGTAAAAACGTCGTTAACGGTCTAAATAGGAATCACTACTCTGTTTTCTTTAATTATAGCATAAGACGTCGGTTGTTTATTCATTTCGTCGTTTTAAATAAATAACCACGTCGGTATAACTACCGTCGTGATAAGTTATAATAACGTCGTTTTATATGTTATTGCGTCGTGTGAAATTATATAATACGTCGTTTGTACATAAATAACCGTCGTGTGTTTTTTTGTTTATCTTTGTTTTAGGATGAATTGCAGAAACAAGTCTCGGAAGGCAAAGTCAGAGTAGATGGCAGCAATGATGTGCTGACCATGGCTTTGGGCCCCGAGCATCCAGGCAGGGTGAGGGGAGTTGGTGCTGGTGTTTCCCCAAGGCAATATTTCAATTTGCCCAAACCACAGAGGGTGAGCTTTGACGACCGTTTGAAGGAGAGTTTAAGAGTTCTCCTTCAAGAAGAGACTAAAAAGATGGAGGCTAAGGCAAGGGAAGAGGCCTTAAGGATGGAGGCTAGGACAAAACAATTGGTAGAGGCTGAGAGGGAGCATTTCCTGAGTCAGCTTTCCCAATTAATTCCCAATTTTGATCCAAGCATGCTTAAACCAAGAATTAGCCAAAGCCCCAAAAATCCAATGTCTGACAAAGCTAGCTGCTCTGGAGGTGATGTGAGATCCCTACATTTGGAGGATGATACTGCCAAAATGGGGAAACATCAGCCAGATGAAGAGAAGGAAGAAGAAAAAAGAGATGAAGAGAAGGAAGAAGAAAAGGAGAAAGAAGATGAAGAAAAGCATGACGACAAGGTATGTTCACATAACTTTGCCTTTTTTATTTGTTTTTCAAAATTTCAGACGTCGATATTTTTATTTAATCCGTCGTTTGTTTAAAACTTAGACGGCGGAATTTTTTTAAGACGTAATAAAATATTTAAACGACGGTGTTTTCACCGTCGTTTAAATGGTTTCAAACGACGCTTTATTCATAAAACCGTCGTCTTTATTAAATTACCACGACAATTTTTTCACCGTCGTTTAAATAATTTTAAAACGACGTTTTATTCCTTAAACCGTCGTCTTTATTGAATTACCACGTCATTTTTTTTATTTCTTTAAACAGGTTATTGAAGTTGGTGCTTATTCAAAAATGGAGGCGCCATCTTCTTTAAAAACCCTTTGTCGTTTTGTGGAAACGACACTCCTGCCTGAGGATAAGACAGTCCAATTTACAATTGATAAGGAGGTGTTTGGTGGTGAGCGCGATACCTTCCTCCTGCCTGAAGATATTACACAATTTGCAGGCATGGAAGAAATTGGAGCTACTGTATTGGCTGTATATATGAGGTTTGTACTTCTAAAATAATAACTCGTTGGTTTATATATTGCGTCGTCTTAACTAACTAACCACGTCGTCTTAACTAACAACCGTCGTGATAAATATATTATAACGTCCTCATCTATTTCAGTACGTCGTGTGAAATATTATAATACGTCGTTTTTTTATACATAACCGTCGTGTTTTGTGTGCTGACTTGTTTATATTATTTTATTTGTTTAGGTACTTACACGATGTTTTGAAAAAAGCCAATATGTGCAGTATGGTTGGCTTTATCGACCCTGCTACAGTTAGTGCCAACTCTGGCACAATAACTGAAAGATCACGACTCGTAGCAGCTCGACTTCAGAAGACAGACGGTGAACAGATTTTCATGATGCCTTACAATCCAGGGTTAGTCTCCTTAGGATTTTGTTTTTATGATTTTCAATAAATGACAGCTTATAAACTAACCACGTCGGTGTTTTATTTTATTTAGTCGTTTGAAACTACTAACCACGTCGGTATTTATTTATCGTCGTGATAAATATATAATGTCGTCGTTAGCTACTTTACTTCGTCGTGTGAAATACTATAATACGTCGTTTTCGAAATAACCGTCGTTTTTATATTAATTTTGTGCAGCCGTCATTGGATTTTGCTGATTGTAAGAGCAAAGAGAGAAACCGTCTATTTTCTGGATCCTCTGCCAGGAAATCGTGTGGTCGATGAAGAGGCCAAAAACATCGTGAACAGTGCTTTAAAAATATATAATACCCACATAGCCCGAGCAGGACGTAAAAATGTAATTTGGAAAACTCTCTCAGGCACACCAAAGCAACCCAGCAATGTCGAATGCGGGTATTATGTAATGCGCTTCATGAGGGACATCATCATGGATCCTTCCTTGGGGTTTGAGAATAAGGTAAGAAGAAATTACCTTCATACAGTTCACGTCGTTTTTTGTATTATCAACGACGGTCGTGTAAAATTAACGTCGTTGAATGGATATACTACGTCGGTTATGAAAAATATCGTCGTCTGTGATTGAATTTCTTTTTATTTATAAACCCTAATAGTCATTGTTTATGCAGTATGCCAAGGGAAACCAGGAAGCTTCATACCCCCAAGAAGCCATTGATGAAGTCCGGAATGAATGGGCAGAGTTTGTTTTCCAAATTATTAAACAGGGCAATTATTGAACACTTGATATTTATGTATAATGTACCAATTTTCTCTATAATATGTAATGTAAAAATTTGTTGAGGTTTTCTTAAATTAAAAAAAAAAACAAACATACAAATTGCTTAACCGACGTGTAATACTTTTCCAACGACCTAATAAAGTCAATAACCGTCGTATTTTGTTGTTGCGTGTTTTAAACAAATACGACGTAAAAAAATAGTTAGACGACGTTCTTTGAACAATTGAGTCGTTAATGGTTTACAATATCTTCAATTTCTTAAGGGTTCAGGGTATAATCGACGACGTTTATGTAACGACTGCGGTTAAGTCGTAAAATATATATTTTACGTCGTATAGTTAAATAGCCGCCATGGTTTCTCATTTTAACGACGTCATTTTAACGACTTAGTAGTCTATTACAATTTACAACGTCTACAATTTATTAACCACGACGTGGTTTCTTGTTGTGGTAAGAATATTTTATTATTTTTATATCAAAATATTCAAAATAAATATAAAATAAATCAGAAAATTGAAAAGTCAACTCCTATGAAGTCATTGATATATTTTCTTCCACATAAACCTTGAAAAAATTCATTTTGAATAATAAAAATTTAAAATGACCATCCAAAACAAAATTGTTTTGATGAGTCATAAAATCACTTCTAGTTTTATGGTTTAGGGTTTAGAGTCTAGGGTTTAGAGATTAGGGTTGTTATTTATTGGGGTTTATTTTTAAAGTATAATTTTTGGGTAGTCTAGGGTATATGTTAGGCTTTAAAACCATAAAACCTTTTATAAACTTAATTTTTTAAATTGTATAATTTAGTTTTATGGGTTTAGGGTATTAATTTTTAACGACGGTGTTTGGGTCGTGGAATACATATTTTACGTCGTACAGTAAAACATACGACATGGTTTACGCTTTAAACGACGTCATTTTAATATGTAAGTCGGTTTATATAATTTACAACGTCTTTAATTTCTTAACACCGACGTGGTTTTTCAGTCGTCGTTATATAAAAAATTCAAAATAAATTTAAAATTAATCCGAAAAATGAACGGCCTTACGTTCTTAATCCGAAAAATGAAGTTTCCGTCGTGGAATATTAAATTTACGTCGGTACTTGTAGAACTTTCGCCTTGGTTTTTCTTTCGACGTTTTATAACGCGCGCGCTCTAAAAATTTTCGCGCGACCTAAATTTTTTTAGATTTGGCTCTTAGTCTTATACTTCGATCCCTGAAACCTAAAATTTCAGATTTCACGCGACATAACATTTCGCTCTCTCACTTCTGCTCTAATTAAAAGTTGCACTCTCCAGGCTCGTCGAATCTGTGAGCTCGTCCAACCTGTAAGTACAAACCCTATCTTCCCCTTGTAAATTCATTGAATGATATTAGGTTGTTTTGTTAAAGGGTTTTAGGTATATGCTTTGCGATCTGTTAATAATGTGCTTATAGGTATGGGTTCATGGATTTTCTGTTTAATGGGTTCATGACAAGATCAAATAAAGGTGTACTTTTGCTGGAAATCAACACAAAAAGACACAGATCACCAACTTCCAAATGATTTCCAGCAAAAGGACACCTTTATTTGATCTTGTCATTTTCCGCTCTGGAGAAGGTGCAAAGTGCACCAATGCTTATAGATATGGGTTCATGGATTTTCTGTTTAATGGGTTCATGGATTACATTATCTGTTATGTTGAATTGGGAATGGATTTAATTTTGTCGTATCTTTTAATCACCCTATGTTATGTTGAATTGGGAATGGATTTATTGTTTTCATGCTTGGTTTCATGTATATGTTGGTTTCTTGCTTGGTTTCATATATATGTTGTGTTCTTGTAAATAAACTGAGACACGACGAATTTTAAGGCGTACGACGACGATTACACGACGGTGTTTTTAAACTACCGTCGTTGTATTACTTATACACGACGGTTTTTTCATAAACCGTCGTTTGTATTACTTATAATAGACGACGTCTGTTGAAAATCCGTCGTCTATATATGCCAAATACGTCTGTTTTTGATTAAAACCCGTCGTCTCTGTTGTTTATTACTTGCGATTAGATCATTGTATAATCTGCTATAGTGATGGTCATTGCCTGTATTTTCACTTTATTATAGATAATAGGTTATAGTGTCGGAGATGGATAAGTCATGGATGCACTCGGATAGAAGATCGAAGGCATATGAGTTTGGGGTGGAAGCATTTTTGAACTTTGCTGTAGAAAATCTTCTAACTACAACACATATCCGTTGTCCATGTGTTAAATGTGTTAATTTGAAGTTGTTTGGGGTTGGAATTATAAGGGATCACTTATACTTTAATGGAATTGACCAAAGCTATAAGAATTGGACATTTCACGGAGAACCTTGGGAAGCAACTACTAATGCTAGCAGAAATGTTGAAGAAGATGATGGCCATAGTAGGTACAGTTTTGTGTCTGAAGAAATTGATATGGATGATAATGATTTTGGTGATTTTGGTTCGGATCCGTATGAGTTTGCCAATGTGATTGGGGATGGAGATCAACCAGTGTACCCTGGTTGTAGAAAGTACACGAAGTTATCGGCATTAGTGAAGTTGTATAATTTGAAGGCAAAACATGGGATGAGTGATGTCTGTTTTACAGAATTATTGATACTTCAAGGCGATTTGCTTCCAGAAGGAAATACAATACCAACCTCCATGTATGAGGCTAAAAAGACTTTGTGTGCATTGGGGCTGAGTTATGAGAAAATGCACGCATGCCCCAATGATTGCATCTTGTATAGGAAGGAGTATGAGGATTCAACTAATTGTCCTACTTGTGGTATCTCAAGGTGGAAGGAAGGCAAAGATGCAATCTTGAAAGAGGGTGTGCCAGCGAAGGTGGTGTGGTATTTTCCCCCAATTCCAAGGTTTAAAAGGATGTTTCAATCACATGAGACAGCTAAGAGTTTGACTTGGTGGCATGTTGCTAGAAAATCAATTGACGGTCAGATGTCTCATCCGGCGGATTCCCCGTCTTGGAAACTTCTTGATGATAAATGGCCTGAGTTTGGTAATGAGCCGAGAAACTTGAGATTGGCTCTTTCATCTGATGGATTCAATCCCCACAGTTCTCTAAGTAGCAGATATAGTTGTTGGCCGGTTATCTTAGTTACATATAATCTCCCTCCATGGCTGTGCATGAAACGAAAGTTCATGATGTTAACCTTATTGATTTCCGGTCCTAAACAACCCGGAAATGATATAGACGTCTACTTGGAGCCTTTGATTGATGATTTAAAATCCTTGTGGGTTGGGATTAGAGGAGTGTATGATGCACATAATGGAGAATACTTTACACTCAGAGCTGCATTAATGTGGACAATTAATGATTTCCCCGCCTATGGAAATTTATCTGGTTGTGTTGTTAAAGGATATAAAGCTTGTCCAATATGCGGCGATGATACACCTAGTCACAGGTTGAAAAATGGCCACAAAATTTGTTACATTGGGCATAGAAAATGGTTACCAATCAATCATCCATATAGGAGGCAACGTGCAGCTTTTAATGGGAAACCTGAATATGGCATACCTCCAGAGCCATTAACTGGAGAAGAAGTGCTGCATATGGTTGAAAATGGTGACAGAGTTTGTTGGAAGAAGAAATCAATATTCTTTGATCTCGAGTATTGGAAATACCTTCCTGTGAGGCATGCCCTAGATGTTATGCACATTGAGAAGAATGTTTGCGATAGTATCATTGGTACATTGCTGGAGATCCCTGGAAAAAATAAAGATGGGATTGCTGCTCGATTAGATTTATTGAACATGGGGGTCAAAACTGATTTGCAACCCGAGTATGGAGAAAGACGTACTCGTTTGCCTCCTGGGCCTTGGAATTTGTCAAGAGCAGAGAAGAGAGAGGTTTGCAATTCTTTCTATGGTATGAAGGTCCCTGAAGGTTATTCTTCAAATATTAAAAATCTTCTATCTGTACAAGATTCAAGACTTCTTGGCCTTAAATCACATGATTGTCATACCTTAATGCAACAATTGCTCCCTGTGGCAATTCGTTCTGTTTTGGAGAAGCCTGCAAGGTATGCAATAACTCGTTTGTGCTTCTTCTTCAATGCTATATGTGCAAAGACTGTTGATGTTTCCAAGCTAGATAAGTTGGAAGAAGATGTAGTAGTTACTCTGTGTTTGCTTGAGAAGTACTTTCCCCCTTCATTCTTTGATATCATGGTTCATCTAGTAGTACATCTTGTCAGAGAAGTTCGTCTATGTGGGCCAGTATATTTTAGGTGGATGTATCCGTTTGAAAGATATATGAAAGTGCTGAAGGGGTATGTTCAGAATCGTACTCGTCCCGAAGGTTGCATTGCTGAGCGGTATATAGCTGAAGAAGCGGTAGAGTTTTGTACTCAGCATTTATCTGATGTTAGTACAGTTGGAGTGCCTTCAAGCCAAAAGATGGGAGTTTCAAAGCCATTATCAGGTTGCACAGTGAGCGTAGTTGATCAGGACCTGTTGAATCAAGCACATCTATATGTCTTGGAGAATACGGAGGAAGTCCTACCTTATATCGAGTACGTATGAGTTTTATTCTTTAAGTTTCCATTTAAAATTATTTCTTATGTTTATCTTATATATTTGGGACCGTAATGCTTGAATTTTTCGTGTCATGTAGGCAACATATGATCCACATCAAGACTGCTTATCCAAAATTTAGAAAGAGAACAAAGTGGCTGCAGGATAAGCACAATAGCACTTTCATTCAATGGCTACGCTTCAAGGTATATGTTGTTGAATAACGTATTTCTCTTTTAATTTTCTTCTTATTTATATGTTAGGATGAATTAAGATATGATTAATTTGCAGGTTCAAAGTGAACTTGAGGAAGACAATCATGGCGTATCAGAAAATTTAAGGTGGCTAGCAGCTGGTCCAAACATGTCAGTGCCATTATATAGGAGCTATCTTATTAAAGGTATTAAATTCAATATCAAGGCACAAGATGATGTGCGGACAACTCAAAATAGTGGAGTTTATTTACTTGCACATACCATGCAAGTTGCTAGTGCCAAGGATAAAAACCCAATTCTCTCAAATATGGGTTTCTATGGTGTCATTCAAGAAATTTGGGACCTTGACTACCAAAAGTTTACAATCCCAGTCTTTAGGTGTGATTGGATAGATAGTTCTGGTCTTGTAGTCGACGAACTTGGATTTACCCTTGTAGATTTGAGTAAAATTGGACATAGGAATGACCAATTTGTTTTGGCTTCTCAAGTCAAACAAATATTTTTTGTTGACGACCCGATGCATCGTGGTTGGTCGGTAGTGTTATCAATGCCTAGTAGAGAATATAATGATGTTATTGGTGATGAAGTATTAGGTGATGTGATAATTGAGTGTGAGCCATTTACTAGAGGGATGCCAAATGTTGACACATTTGATGAACTGGTAGGTGAGTTAGGCGGTCAAAATATTCGAGATGGGTGTGAAGATATATGGATTGAATGATGCTTATGTAATTGGCAGTGTATGACATTAATTTTGTAATATATTGTAATGTGATTTCTTCACTTTCTACGTTCAAATAAAACACGACGTTATTGTGAATCAGTTATTCAGCATATTTACCGACGTCTTAAAGCAACGTAACAATGAAGAACCACGACGCTATTGTGAAGCAATTATTCAGGATATCACGTCGGTGAAGGATAAAGAACCGCCATGTAATTCAAAATAACACGACTCCAATCCCATAATACCGACGTCTAAAAAACGAGATATATAATCTGAACGTTAAAAAATACGACGTCATCATACATTTTCCACGTCGCAAGTTCTTTTATAAACGAAGAGGAACGAAATTAATTCCGACGGAAATTCATTATAACCGCCGTCTAATAACAATTAAACGACGTTATTTGTAATACGGCTCCCATCATAATCTACGCCGTCTATATGTTCTGTAATACGGCTCTCATTTATTTGGAACCGATGTTGTTTAGACGTTCAACGTCGTCTATATTATTAAGTGCGTCGTGAGTAATGAATACATATAAATACAACGTCGACTATATAAATGTATACGTCGTAAATAATGACACTGACAACTATTTCCACGTCATCTTTTTTAGAAAAATTGAAGTGGAAAATTTATTTCACGACGGTTTTTTGTAAATAAGAGACGTTGTAGAACTTTAGCAGACTAAACACGTCTGTTTTTATTGTTTTCCGACGTTGTTGTATTTAACAACGTCTAATATTTATGGTCGTTGTTTGTTTCTGAAAATAGGACGTATAAATTTTTTAATACGACTCTCATATATTTGTAACTGACGTTGTTTAGTTTTTCAACGTCTACTATAGAAACACATACGTCGTAAATAATGACACTGACAACTATTTCCACGTCATCTTTTATCGAAAAATCGAAGTGGAAAATTAATTGTACGACGGTTGTGTTTATATGTGCGACGTAGTAGGTATCAATAACGTCGTCTTCTAATGTATTTAAAGACGTCATATTTTTTATTGTCGTAAAAATTATATTTAACGTCGGCGTATTTTTATTGTCGTCGTTGTATGTCTATCTTGCGGCCTTGTTCTCTTAATATGTGTCATATTTTCCCTTTTTAACGACGGTCTTTTTAGAGAATTGGTCGTCTATTATCATCCCCGATTGCTTTTTTTAGATCTTTTTGCAGTACAAAGACGTCGTTTTGTATTTTTTGATGACGTTGTATTGTTTAACAACGACGGTTATTTAGCGTCGTGGTTTATGAGGGAAAAGATGACGGTGGATTCCACGACCATTGAAAAACCAAATACACGACGGTGATTTACCGTCGTCTTTTTGCTTTTTTGTAGTAGTGTATGCTATAATTACAGAAAACAGAGTAGTGATTCCTGATTTAGACCTTTAACGACGTTTTTTAAAAAATTTCGACGTGGTAATATCATTCACACGACGCAAAATATAACATAAGACGTAATAAGAATTATTCACAGTTTAATAAAAATTTAAAACAAAGTGAGAAGGCTTACAATTAATTTTGCTTTCTCTGCCACCTTTGGATCCGGGATGTTACCATGTTTGTCCTGTCTAGCTCTCTTCCATAAGGTAGATCTATCAATTTCTACCCCAGGCATGGTTTCCTCCAATTGATCCTCCAAACCAGAATATCCTTTTCGAGACAATCGATGATTGTACTCAAGTTTCTCCCTAATCTGTGCATGTTGAGAATGCACAGACTCAAAATCTTTGGATAACCTTGAAGCTACAAAGGCATCCCATTGTGCTTTCTCTATGAATTTATATGTTTCAGGGGGTTGGCTTAATCTCTCCCTGTCATTGGTGTATGGAAGGATATAATGCCTCGTTAGTGTAGACTTGAAATCCTTCCATTTCTTGGCAGCAGAAGCTAACACAGAGTTCTTGCCCCCTTGACCTACCACAAAAGCAATGTCAACTGCTTCCCAAATCTGCTCCTTTATATCCTTGGGGATTTGAGCCCATTTCATGTCCACAAGTGGAACTCTGGAGCGTGCCAACACACCAATGTAGGACTGCATCTCACTATGTGCTTGGCCAATTCCTTTCCCCCTTTTATTGTACTCAACAATTGGCCTCAGTTTCTGAAGTTTTCTCTTCACAACACGAGGCATTGTGCTCAAACCTCGACCAGACTTTGAATCATCAGAGATTGTTGTCGTGCTGGTTGGTTCTGTCTCAGCAGATGATGAAGCAAACTTCATCTTCTTCGAAGGCTTCACTTGAGGAGGTACCATTCCAAGTTCCTTACCTCCATTTTTCTTGGAGCCAGAATCCTTACTTTGGTCTTGGTGAGAAACCATTTTTACAGACAAAACTGCAAGTGAAAATATTTCAGGAAAAGATTAAGAACACAAACGACGGTTATTAATAAAATACGACGTATGATATGATTTTAAACGACGCAATGAAATAATCTCAGACGTAATAAATGTTTAAAACCAAGGTAATTAAACAACGACGAAATAATTAACTATAAACGACGTGATAATTAACTATAAACGACGAAATATTTATATAACGTCGTGGTATTGATGTTCACACGACGTCAGTAGTAATATACCGTCGTCTATATAAGGATCCGAAACCCTTCTTTCTTTCTCTGTGAATGTTTGATTGCAGATTTGATTTTTCTGAACCATGGTTTTTGTTTTCTAATTTGATAAAATACAAGGCCAAGAAAGAAAGTTTTGGAATCTTATATAGACGACGGTATTTTAATATGACGTCGTGGTATTAACATTCACACGACGTAAAACAATAAGATACTGTCGTCTATATTAGATACCAACCCTACTTTCTTTTTCTTTATATTTTATCAAATTAGGGAAAAACAAAAACCATTATTCAGAGAAATCAAACCTGCAATTAAACAAGCAAATAAAAAAAAGACTATAATTTTAAAAACAACTTTGTCAATTTTCAGACGACGCTAGAACGACTGACGAACCGTCGTGGTCTACATATTTAACCACGTAAATAAGAAGCTACCGTCGTCTTATTTAGTTGAGGTAGTTGTCTTCAAAGTTGGAAACTTTTCCTCTTTGTCTGTATATTTTATCGAACTTGGAAAGAAGTAAAATGATTTTGGCCAGAAAAAAGGTAAAAAGATTTTTCAAACAAAAAACGTATGAGCATGCAAAACAGCAACCAAAATAGTGAAAATGAAAGCTTACCTTTTGCGTGCAATGAAAGCAAGAGGAAGATTATGTTTAAGTTCAGAGACGACGAAGAAGACGAGAGGAAGACGATGAGATACTCTGACAGTGCTCTGACAAGGAAAAAAGTCTAAAAGTTTTCTCTGGAAGATTGAAATTTTTAATCGGGTTTGGAAACAGCGCATGTGTATGTCAGGTAGACGAAAAGTTGCTTACATATAAAACCATTTCAAAAAAATAATACGGCGGTTACATATAACTACGACGTATGAATTACAAAATACGACGGTACATTTAACTTCGGATATGGTAAATAAATACGACAGTAGTGTTGTAGGTACCGTCGTAGTAAACTCAAAAATTAAAGTACATAAGTAATAACTCGCGTCATGGTAGATTATTTAACATGTCGTTTTTATTAATGTACCGACGTGGATTTCTGTAATATACGTCGATCATACCGACGTTGATTTTACAATTTAAACGGCGGTTTTTTTGTAAGGACCGCCGTTGGTTTTAAAAATTTATTCTATAAATTTGTCGCTTTCATTCATTTTCGGTTTACATTTAGGGTTCCAAGTTCTTCCTCTCTCAGTCTCTCACGTCTCAAAGACAATAATTTGGATCTCAAAGATAAATTGAGCTTACTCGCATCAAATATATGTCCACAAGAAGAAGCTTGTCAACTAGCCTTCTCACTTCCTTGATCAAGCCTGATAGGACACTTAGTGCTTCTGAATACTCCTTGCTTTCCATCAAAAGAGATGCAAGCCTGGCCTCCACTCGCTGTCGAAGGAAAGTTAGCTTCTCAGGGAAATCTGCTTGATTTTCTTGGCTAAGAAGATCCGTCAGATTTGTGATAGCCTCTTCCTTTATCCGTAGAGCTTCAGAAGAAGAAGATGGGTTTCAAGAATGCGATAAAGAATAGAAATGGCTTCAGATGGACTCTAAAGCATGAGCAATCGAATCAGTATTTGCTGGGAGATATGATGAAAAAAGATAAAGGACCAAACTGTTAAAGAAACTGAAACAACGGCGGTTTTCTGTTCTACCGTCGTCTTTTCTCGTCGTCTATATTAAGGTAAGATGGCGGTAGATTTATAATTACCGACGTAGATTATTTTGTTAAACGTCGTTAAGTGTACTACAACCGACGTGGATTTTATTTTTAAATTATAAATAGAGTTTTTTTTCCCGAATTCTTTCAGTTTTAGTTTTCAATTACAAAGCGTGATAAATAGATTTTTCTTTCCCGAAGAAATTTAAAATGAGGGAAATTAATGTTCTAGAATTTGTAAACTAACACGACGCAATATTACTAACCCGAGGAAATTATAAATAGATTTTGCTTTCCCGAATAAATTTTAAATTAATTCAGTTTGAAACAACGACGGTTTTTTGTTATGCCGTCGTTTTTAACTAACACGATGCAATATTTATTTTGCGACGTGGAATCTTTTCATTTAACGTCGTTATGTTTAATATAACCAACGTGGATTTGAATTTTTAAATTATGAATAGAATTTTTTTTCCCGTGACCTTTCAGTTTATTTTTCAATTACAGTGCGTTATAAATAGAGTTTTTTTTTCCGGAGGAAATTTAAAATGAAGGAAATTAATGTTCTGGAATATGTAAAGTTTCTTTTTTGGAGGACAGATTTAAATAAAATAAGAATATAAAAACAACGACTGTTTTTTTATTACTGTCGTCGTTTTTCGTCGTCTTAAGTAAGATTAAGACGACGTAATATATTTGTTTAGCGACGTTGATTTGTTTTTTAAACGTCGTTAGGTATAATATAACCGTCGTTGAAAATTGTCTCTCTGATTGTAAATTTGCAACGACGTTAGGTATAATATTTGTAGATACACAAACGCACACACATCATCAACTTCCAAAAAATTGTCTCTCTGATTGCAAATCTGTGTCATCTGTTAAGATTATGATGTGGAACAGAGTTCCATCCGGTAAGATTTCGTAACCCTTGGGATCTCAGACAAATCTGATTATGTCGGCGGTTTTCTATATAAACCGTCGTGGTTATTTCAATTCTTGTCATTAAGTAGATCTACCGACGTAGGATAAGAAAATCAAAGAAAAAAATTGTTAACAAAAATTCTTATTAAGACGACGGTTTAAATTAAAGGTACGACGTATAAAATGAATAAATACGACGTTAAATTTTATAGTACGATTTAAAGATAACGTCGTAGAACTATACGAGAATGACGTCGATATATTTATATTTTCCGTCGTTGTACATTAATTTAATACGGCGATATTTTGTATTTTAAAGCCGTGGATTTGTTTGTAATTATACGGCGTCTTATACGAAAATCTCGTCGTGTTATTTTATGAGTAAAAACGGCGGTTTTTATTGAAATCGTCGTCTTTACTTTCTACGTCGGTCGATTCATAACTTCTGCTGTTCTTTGTTGGCATTGATTTTACACTGCGGAAATCTGTTTCAAATAGACGTCGGTTGTTTAATTAGGTACGTCATTGTTTTTGAACAGCCATTTGAATCTCCATTTTTTAGTTATCTAAGGTTGTATTACACGACGATGTTTTTAGAACCGTCGTCTTTTTGAAAACCACGACGGTTTTCACTTAGACCGTCGTTGTTTTCTGGTCGTCTTTTTCACTTTTTGTAGTAGTGTCAATTGCTTTGTCGGGATTCCTACCTTGTCTACTTCACTTCATCTCCTTGACAGTTTGTGCAATCTCCTTCAATTATGCAGTCTTCTCTTATTTAGCATATCTGAGTTTTAAATTTCCTCATGTAACTGACTGAAATTCTGAGAGGTTCATTAAACCGTGGTATAGGTGAATGTCGTTTGAGACGACAATTGTTTACCGTGGTCAATATGTTGAGTAGAATTGGGCAGTGCTAGTTGTATCTTGATTTATGAGACCTAGATTTAATAACTTTAATAACTTTTTTATTAAATATTTGGAGACCTAGATTTATGAGGTACCACATGATTTATGAATGAGTAGTAGGTACTCACATTTCCACGAAAGCAGAGGATGACATTTTCATGCTAGGGAAATCATTCTAGAGCTATAAAGAAGACTGACATTACTACATATGCTATAGTGTATATTAAAGTCACAAAAAATTAAGATGTATTGTGAGTTATAGGTATGTTCTTAAAAGGAACAACCATGCTAAAAGGCAGTACGCAACAAAATCACTGTCAACTTTTGGATTAAAATCACTGTCAACTTTTGGATTAAAAGCAAGTGACGTTCTGATGAGAGTCTCAAATTACATCTTTTTAATATTATTTTGGAGACTTTATGATATAATTTTGGGTTAATAAATATAATTTTACTTGTTGTTGTTGTAAAGAAGAATGTGGTGAAGCCCACATACTCTAACATTCAAACCACACACCCACCAAATCAAACCACACACCCATCAAACCAAACCACACACCTACCAAACCAAATCACACACCCACCAAACCAAGCCATTTGCTTTGCCTATAAATAGGCATTATATTTGCTTGTAATGTAAGATGAAATGATAGAAGAGGAAGAGAAGGAAGAATGAGGGTGAGTGAGTTGAGAGGAAAGAGAGCAAGAGAGAAATTCTCCAAGAGAGAAAATTGAGTGAGCCATACATATTGTAAACACAAAGTTGTAGCTCTATTATTTTATATAGTGAAAGTTACTGCTGCTGCTCTCCGAGGACGTAGGCATAGCCGAACCTCGTTAAATGCTGTGTCTCATCTACTTTACGTGCAGCTCAATATTCGCACATATTCCAGTTATTTTACAACACGTTATCAGCACGAGAAGCTCTCAGGTATAATTTTTGTGCTGCACTATTATCTATACTACTAACTATTATGTTGATGTAAGGAAGAAAAGTAGTGGAGGAGTTGTGGTCTGCTAGTGAGATATACAAGCAAACCAACTGGAACGATAAGCTCCCTGCCTCTTACCTTTTCTATTATTTTATTATTTCTCCACACAATTTAACACTCATACTAACATCTAAAGCTAGTGAAGTTTGCAGATGAAAAGAAGAAAAGCCAACATGATGTGTCTAGCTTTCCACTAATATATCAGTATAATAATATTATATTATTTGATTGTGGTGTTGATATGAACCCACAAATAATTGTCTTTACTTTTATTTAAATGTATGGAGCAGAATTAGTGCCCATACAAGCACCTTTACTTTATCGCAAATTTACTTTTACTTAAAGTATGATGTGGAATTGACCCTCATACTTTATGAAATTACTTTACTGTACATTATTTACTGTATGGTGTAGGTTTATTACCCATACGACAGTATTTATTTAAAAGGGTGGTGCGGGTTTATCGTCCACGCCTTTACTTTTATTTAAATGTATGGAGCAGAATTAGTGCCCATACAAGCACGTTTACTTTATCGCAAATTTACTTTTACTTAAACTATGATGTGGAATTAACCCTCATACTTTATGAAATTACTTTACTGTACATTATTTACTGTATGGTGTAGGTTTATTACCCATACAACATTATCTATTTAAAAGGGTGTGCGGGTTTATCGTCCACGCCTTTACTTTTATTTAAATGTATGGAGCAGAATTAGTGCCCATACAAGCACGTTTACTTTATCACAAATTTACTTTTACTTAAAGTATGATGTGGAATTAACCCTCATACTTTATGAATTTACTTTACTGCACATTTAATTTTATTTAAGGAATGGTGCGGGATTAACGTCCATACAGCAAGCAATTTAATTTATGAATTTATTTTACCGCACATTTACATTTATTTAAAGTATGGTGCGGGTTTATCGTCCATACCAGTAATTTATTTACCAACAATTTATTTTATGGATTAATTGTTCTGTATTATGAGTTTTTTACAGTATGCAGATCAGGACCGGAAGTTCCTTGATCCTCATCATACAATTACATCAGGACTTGAAGATCCTTGATGATGATATTGATATGAGAGCTGGCAGTCTCTCCGGTACTATACTTGTAAACAAGAGATCGGACTTGAAGATCCTTGATCCTTGACATGTAAATAAGGACCTAGAGTTCCTTGATGATGTAACAGTACCGTATTGGTTAAAAGTGTCGTACACATGAATAATAACTGTACTGGCAAACGTACTGTACACATGAATAGATACGTATTCATGACTTGATGAATAGTACCGTATACATGAATAGTGACGTATGCATAAATATTAACCATTTTGGATAAACCGTCACTATATTCAAAAGGGAACCTGCAGTTCCTTAAACTCATGGATGAGCAATTAAATGAGATGCCAGAAGTTCCTCAAAACATGGACAATTATGTAAGGGCTTGAAGTCCAGAAATATGTACAGAAAATTGTAAAAATGTCCATACCATGAGAATATGTGATTTTGGCCCGAAGTTCAAAATCTAAGGGGATTGAATGTTCATACCATGAGAATATGTGATTTTGGCCTGAAGTTCAAAATCTAACAGTGTTAAGAACCTAAAGTTCCAACAGTTAAATGAACAACCCTTGAGGTATTATTACAGATTGTGGTACGCCACATATTTCTTTGGCATAAGAAAATGATGAATTTCATAAAGTTCGATTATGTTATAATCGACACCTCAAGGAAGAAATATATTTTGTGAATTTCGGTTGTTAAGAATACACCGTGAAATGGATAATATCAGTATAAACCTCAAATGATGAATTGAGGCCCCCCATATATTTTGTTATATCTGGGCCAGAAGCCCATGGATCCAAATGTATGAGAGATCCCGAACTTGAGTTTGTGGGTGTATAGTAGTTAATGCTCTTCACTACTATATTGCGATATTATCGTGGCTTTTACTCAATTCATATTTCATGTCCATTTGAAAAGGGTGAATAAATTCTGAGTTTGTGTTTAGCCCAGGCCAAAACTCCCATACGTTGAAATATGAAATTTGGGAGAGTCAATGTGGTTATTTGAACCTATAAGGCACAAGGTTCCAAACCGTCATTTTGAAAAGACGTAAAAACCACAGGTGCAAGTTTAAGAATGTGCGCAATTATTATTACAGGAACATACAACAGATAGATTTTTTTTTCCACCTGCAATGAAGGTGCAGGCCCTGTAAAATCTATAAAAATACATTATGTTCTGGAAGCCTCTGAAGGAAGAGGACGACGCCTCTTAAGCTTAGCCATGAGCCTCTCGTGGTCTCCCAAAATTCTTTCATTGGAGACCTGCAGCATGTCTAGCCTTCTTAGTGTATCAACAGAGTACGAACTCACCAGTTTCAACAAGGCATTATTCTCTCCTTTAAGTTTCTCAACCTCCTGTTGAGACTCATGAAGCATTCTTTGGAGAGACGAATTTTCAGTTGTTAACCTCTCAACCTCGTTTGCTCTGGCACGCAAACGATCAGCCATGTTAGAAACAGAAGCAGCACTCTGAATGCTAAAAGCCATTGAGTCATCAATAGCCTCTTCCTCAGACCTCCCTGTTAACAGCATTTCATCCATTGGAGTAATGAAATTCCTAGCTACTATGACAGCAGTAGCATCATTCATCATCACAGAATCATTAACTGTGAGATGACGATTTTGGGATACAAAGGATGGACGCCAAACTTTGGCGTCACTGTTTGTTGTGGGAGCATCATTTAAATTGAAATAATTTGGGCAGGAAGAAGAGGAAGCCATTTTTAAGAAGGTTTCGAAGAAAGTCTTAAGAAAACTAAAGTTTCAGAAAATGAAGGAAGTTAAGTTGAAACGCAGTTGCTCCAATCAAGTTTTGCAAAGGCAATATCTATAGGAGGAAATATGGCTACAGTTTTTCAAGATCCCAATATCTTTTCGGATCCCCATATTCTCTTTTTCTTTCCCAGATTCCAAAACTTCACGTGGCCTCCATTAATGTTTGTCGGCACTTTCGGCGTTTTCAAAGTATTATTTTCGTCAAAAGCCGATCTTGCTTTGCGGATTTCACGGAGCTATTTTTTCAAAAGCACCCCGAGAATCTCGCAATTTTCTTATGGTTAATTTGAAATTCACCGGTTCTACCTATTCCTCTTATTTGTGTATAAATATGTTACTAACGAAATTTTCTTTGCAGAAGACATCCAGTTTTCTCCATACCTAGTGATGCGATATCTACTTGTTTTTCTTATCAGTGAGCACTTAACATGCCCGAGAAGCAAGACTATCTCTGATCATCCATTGAGGAAGCGAGACTATCCCTGATCACGTTTCCGCCACATCAGGGAACTGTGAAGGCAACCTTATGCTCTAATCTCTGGAAGTTCTTCTAGACTAGAAGAAATGAGAGCTTGTTGTTTGCTCCCACCAGCTTCCTTCCTTGATTGCTGAGCTTGTTGTCTGCTCCCACCAGCTTCCTTCCCTGATTGCTTACCTTCTCTTGCAATCAATATCACAATTTTTTGCATTTTTTCTCTTTTTGTAACTCTCTGTTCATAAGAGATTTTATTTCTTTAGAATGAACATCTGAAGAAAGAATCCATGGAGTGATCCTAACTCTGAGGGTTATTTGTTTTTTGACAGAGAAAAGAGTTGTGATTTTGCTCTTGCAGGATATAACTAGATCATCAAGCGCTACATTATATTTACTGGGCCGATACGAGCTTGAATGATACTTGAGAAAAGTTTCTCCCACCTAAGGATGTAAGCAATATTTGTGTTATTATATGCTTATATACTTATTTGATATTTTATCTTGAAAGGTAACCAAATGGGGAGATAAGTCTGTTCCAAAAGAATGGCTTGTATGTATCCATGAATTATTAATGCAAATTTTACAGATTGCAAGTTGGATACATTGATAATACACTGCACAGATTAAAGTCCCATAAGAACAGAATATGGGTATAGCAGTGATCAATATGATGCACGCCTGTTGCGTAGCAAATGATGTGGATTGAAGTCCCGAAAGGACAATCCTTTGACATGTCAATATTGATATTGTGCACGCCTAATGCGTAGCAAATAGTATGGGTTAAAGTCCCACAAATTAATTGACATGTATGTATTAATCTGTGGCATGCCTGCAGCATGATAGATATATGGGTTCTAAATGTTCCAACTCCCTAAATAGAGATTATCCACGCCCTACTGTAAAATAACGTTCCATTGGAGATTATAATCCACATTCTCACATAATAAAAGCCCCATGAAGTGGCTTGGGTACCCAAAAGTAAAGAAATGCTTATAATTGATGCATGCGCATGCAAATGAGAATGGTGAGATCATGAATTGATGAATGAGAATTTTTGGTTTTAGAGTAGCTACTCAAATCATCAATGGGCTGTGTTAATTGGAACCACGTTCAATTATTAAATGTCAACAATATCATTGGCCAAAATGGAATGAGGTAATTCCATTATAGATGAGAATGAACGTGAAAGAACAAACCCACAGTATGAACCCCAAAAGATGTTAATACTGAAAGTTATACTTGGGTGTTCGGAATAGAAGGGAATATACCTACTTTGTATGACACAATATTTTGGCATAAATACGGAACGTTGGATTTTCTCCATATTTATAGATTCAATTGTGCCCCTTTATTGCACATTTACGGAGACCAACATATTATCTTTAAGGGGTATTAAATGCACAGAGCATATTGCCAGAAGCGATTCCCTAAAGATGTATAAATAGCTGGATTAAAGCTATATAATGTGTCATAAAGTTTAATCCCTTTAAACAAAATCCTTGAAAGGATTGAAATTGCATGAAGCAAGTCCCTGAAGGACATGTGCCTGAAGCACAAAATCTGTACTCAATACTAATGTGCATAAATTGTCTCAGTGAGTACATGGATTATAATGTGTTTGCAACACATTAAAGCTTCTAAAGAGTTTAAGAAATATTTGTCTCGACTTAAGAATCGAGCATTATGCCAACGAGATTCTTGCTTATACTAAGAAAGTATTGAAGCATTTTTATGAGGATTATCCGTTGGACACTTTAATGATTTTCCGGAAGTATATTGGACCGGACATCATATTTTCCAGATAGGGCTCAACTCCATCACCATCATTTTGGGATGATGTGAGGTATATTTGATGCTATCTCCGCATAACACCATGTACGGGCATATTCTTTTAAGTGAACTTACAAATAGCCCAAGTTTTGTTAGAAACGCGGACTCTGAAAATTTCTATGATTTACATAGAGATAGCTCACTGGAAATATATTTATTTACTCAACTACGAGAATTATTAATGGCTATATCCTCCACTCACTCCGAAAGATTCTCACTCCAAAAGATAGTCATGAAGACATCAGGGGGAGATATTAATCAGGGGGAGCATCCAGAAGTATGCTATACAGATTGCTGTACTCTTTTTCTTCCTTCCATCAGTTTTCTACCTCACTGGGTTTTTCTCCAAGCAAGGTTTTAATGAGGCAACCAATCTAGGGACATGTGGTCTCCAAGGGGGAGTGTTGTAAAGAAGAATATGGTGAAGCCCACATACTCTAACATTCAAACCACACACCCACCAAATCAAACCACACACCCATCAAACCAAACCACACACCTACCAAACCAAATCACACACCCACCAAACCAAGCCATTTGCTTTGCCTATAAATAGGCATTACATTTGCTTGTAATGTAAGATGAAATGATAGAAGAGGAAGAGAAGGAAGAATGAGGGTGAGTGAGTTGAGAGGAAAGAGAGCAAGAGAGAAATTCTCCAAGAGAGAAAATTGAGTGAGCCATACATATTGTAAACACAAAGTTGTAGCTCTATTATTTTATATAGTGAAAGTTATTGCTGCTGCTCTCCGAGGACGTAGGCATAACCGAACCTCGTTAAATGCTGTGTCCCATCTACTTTACGTGCAGCTCAATATTCGCACATATTCCAGTTATTTTACAACAGTTGTTACATTTTATTCTCACCAACTGGATTTATGAATTTTCTATATTAATTTGGTGAACTTATTAGGTGAATTTATCTTCTGTAGGAAGTTGGAAAGCCAAAATGACAGGACTCGCCTCGGAATTCCTCGGAAACAAGGACGAATCCCGTCTTTTTGCCGACATCACCTCGATGTCGGGCCCACTTACTAAAAACCAAGACTCTCTACCAAAATTTTGGCAGAGTCTCCCTGGTAAATTGAACAATCCCAACCAAAATCCACTTGCACAACAAGCTCATAAAACAATAATCCCAACCAGCAGCATGCTTTCAACATACAACAGAACACAGTAAAATGGCCAATAATAGAGCATCTAACAGATTTAATTAACAAGAACAAGTTGAGTAGAAAGAAATTACTCAAAGCCTAATCTACAGCGGTTCATGATACGTGGCCTCGAACACGGCTTGCAAATCTCCTTGAGTGACTACTGGCTGGGGGGCGCAAAACAGAAAATATGTGAGTGGACAAAAACAAAGTTTGCATCCAAAACAACATAATAACCCCACTGGTTTCATCGGAATTGGGCGGCGGAGGCGGCGGCGCGATGGAAGAAAACCGGATGCGAACCAATCGCGATTGCCGACGATACTCTGGTTTTCCCGCTGGGAAAACTAGTGGTTTGGGTTCGTGGCTTCGAGAGGAGTCGATCGGGACCGGTCTCGTCTGATGGTGTGGCCGGATGTGGCAGCGGTGTGGTGGTGTAACACCCCGACTCCAAATTTAATCCATTATTTAAATTATTTAAGTGAAATTATAAATTTACCCTTGGGGTAGGGGTATTTCGATCATTTTCTTACCGGAAAGGAGTTTGGGGTAGTGACTGATATTTTTGGGTAGGCCATACTGAGATGAGTCCGTAGACACGTAGTGGGCTCGATTCGGAGTTGAAACGAAGAAGTTACGAGCAAAACAAGCTCCGTGACAAAACCGTAAATATTTCGAAATGGGTTTTTATTAAAAAATCAGATTTCCTTCTCTCTCTCTCTCTCTCTCTCTCTCTCTCTCTCTCTCCTCTCCCTGCGCGCAGAAACAGCCCCTATTACTGTTCACCGCGGTGATTTTTGGGCCACTACCGTCGCATCCAGCCACCGCTTGGGGTGGCACCAGTCCCAAAAGAACCGGGCCACCTCCCTCTTCCCATCCCGACCAATCTCAGCCGCTGGAACCACCTGTGATCTTCGAAAAATGCAAAAATGAAACCGATTTTAACCCAGAATTTTCGGAGCTCGTTCCGGCGATTCCGGCTACCAAATCTTGCGATCTAGGTATGTTTTCTCATCCTTTTAATGTGTTCTAGCTGATGGATGGGTAGGATTTCATTAATTTTGAGGGTTGATGGTTCGATTTTCAAATTGAAAATTGGCCGATTTTTGAATCACTATTCCGGCCACTTCCGGCCAGTGGTTCCAAATGGGGTGTTACACCTAGGATAGGAAGCTTGGCCAGCGGTTTGGAGTTTTTCCGGCCGTCAGAAATTACTCAAGGCACCCACGCCCTGCCGGGGCATGGGCCAGGAAATGGACTGGCTTTAGGTCCTAAAGTGATTTCCTAGTCCTCACGAGTGCGTAGGTGTGCTCAGATTTCAATTTGGATACCGTTTGAGTCTCGAACGAATATCGCCTATTGCTCATTATCTGGGTTCAATAGGTTGGGACCGTTGGATAGTCTTGAATTTAATATATGTTAATCTAGGCATTTCTAGGATCGTGTGGGAATTCACGGATCGTGAATCGGATCCCCGGATGTTCCGATTTAATAATTTAAAGTTTATGTTTATAATAACCGTCAGATCGTGCGATCGTGAGCGATCCAACCGTCTGATCTTGACCAAATTTGCAGGACGTGTGTCCTAAGCCTTGTAGAATTTATAGGAACTTTCGGATCGGAATTTAGAGGTCGTGGGCCCCGTGGGCCTGTTTGACCAAGTTGAGATAGTTGGACCCTCGATTGACCGTGAGCCTTCTGAGGTCATTTCACCCTTCGGAAGGTATTAGGATAACCTTTTTATCGAGTCTAAATTGTTATTAGATGTTAAATTGAAAATTGACTCGATTTAGGATTTTTCCTTAAAGGTTGTTGCTTATCAGTAATTTATATTATTTGATTATAAATAAAGTATAATATTCTAGTTGTGTGGTACAGTATTTTATAGAATTTGTGTGAAAACAAGCGTGGAATAATATTTAAATTGTTCTAGGATCTTTATGAAATTTAGGTTTATGTGCATGATCGTTAATCTAGAAATAATATTATTTTTTCTGATTAAATTACGTTGCAGTCTACTATAGACTGGTATCATTAAAGTGAAAATACCTCTAGTTTTAGTTTAGATAAGTGAGAGAATGTCAGTTTGAAGTGCTATACGCACTACCCTATGTACCTCCCCGAATATTAATTTCGTGTAAGTACCACCTTGTTATTGTTAGGTCCCACGTGGCGTAGGTTATCCGGCGTGCGGACAGACTCCATACGTGGCGTTGGTAATATCGGCATATAGGGAGATTATGTGATAGTATGTTGAGGTCGCATGTGGCGTAGGTTATCCGGTGTGTTGACAGACCCCATACGTGGCGTTGGTAGTACTGGCGTATGGGGAGATATTGTGATATGATGTTGAAGTCTCGCGTGGCGTAGGATTTTACGGCGTTGAGACAGACCCTATATGTAGCGTTGGAATTTTCGGCATATGGGAAGATTATATGATTGTTAGGTCTCACGTGGCGTAGGTTATTTGGCGTGCGGACAGACCCCATACGTGGCGTAGGTTATCCGGCATGTTGACAGACCCCATACGTGGCGTTGGTAGTACCGGCGTATGGGGAGATATTGTGATATGATGTTGAGGTCTCTCGTGGTGTAGGATTTTTCGGCGTTGAGACAGACCTAATATGTGGCGTTGGAATTTCCGGCATATGGGGAGATTATATGATTGTTAGGTCCCATATGGCGTAGGTTATCCGGCGTGCGGACAAACCTCATATGTGGCGTTGGTAGTACCGGCGTATGGGGAGATTATGTGATAATATATTGAGGTCGCACATAGCATAGGTTATCCGGCGTGTTGACAGACCCCATACGTGGCGTTGGTAGTACCGGCGTATGGGGAGATATTGTGAATAACAGAGAGATGAATAAAGATATTGTATGTGTTTGGAATCGGGTTTTTAGGGAAATAACTACGTGTGGCTTGATCCCTCAGTAAGGGTATATAGGCAGCCTAGGGTAGTGCCTAGGTGCAGCCGCGGGTTGAACTTTACTTGAGTATTATTGGGTATAATGCGGACCTTGTCGTTGGTCCTGCTATTTGGGTGAGAACGAAGTGTGTTTGTGTTAGGAGATTAAAACCTCGTATATTGGTTGTTGAGAAAATTAAAGGTAGTGGATTGCTTTGATATTTTTAAGTGTAATTGAATTTATTGTTTGCCTTGTTTAAGGTAGGAATTGATGTGATAGCGTGCTTGGTGGTTTGTTGCGAATTATCGGAAGGCCGAAGGCCGTTTATGTGAATTGCATGAAATTATATTGTGCGTGCTGCCTGTTGGGATATAAATTGTGAATTTTTGTGCAGGTTGAAATTTGGGGAATGTTCAATTTGCAAGGGAGACTTTGCCAAAATTTCGGTAGAAAGTCTCGTGATTTTCTTTCTTTTTGAAAAAGGAGGATATAGTTTTAGAAGTGGGCCCAACATCAGGGTGATGTCGGGAATTTCCACAGGATTCGTCTCGAGTTTCGAGAAATTTGGGGCGGGTCCTGTCAGGTGGTTTCTGGTCTCAGAGAGGGAGGCTCAGGGGAGAGAGAGAGAGAGAGAGAGAGAGAGAGAGAGAGAGAGAGAGAAAGTTAGGTAGAAAGTGAAAAATCAGATTTTTACCCCAACTCTTTTTGAAATAATTACGATCATGCCACTGAGTTTCTTTTGATCGTAACTTCTTCGTTACAATTCCGAGTCAAGCCTACCGCATGTCTACGGACTCGTCTTAGTACGACCAACCCATTGCCCAAACTCTTTCCAAATGAGAAAATTACTAAAATACCCCTTTCCCAAGGGTAATTTCGTAATTTCACCTAAATAAATTGAATAAGGAATTGTTTGGGCCAAAAAGATATCCATGCACGCCAGCCCACTTTTCACAAAGGCCCACAAAACAGAAAAAACAAAGGACTGGGCTTTGATTCGAAAGATAAGAGGAGACCCAAAACCAAATCAAAAGGCCCATGTCTTGTACAAAAATGGCAGAGTTGTAAAAACATCAAGATTAAATGGCAATTAACCACTGAAGCAGATCAATAAAAAATCGGATTGGACCCAGCTTCTGACTCACCATTGATCTCAAAAACCCAGAGTGCAAAGTCAGCAAGATCTTTTGGAAAGACTATTCTCAGAACCCACATGACTACCCGATTTAGAAAGTCAACAATTTCCGCAAAAGAGTTGATTGGGAATTAAATGAAAACAGGTCATTTGCAGGAAATTACTCTGGGGCTAAAAGATCAAAAACCTTTTTATAAATCAAAGATATTGTTTCTGCTCCAGAGAAGCCACCATCTTTCAGAAGATTATGCAGGTTATACTCTCAAAAAAGGATAAGCAGGTAACAGGGAGTTGTTGAAATGGAAAGTCACACTAACCATCACAGTTTGAGCTCACACAGGGGCAGTTGGAATTAGAGAAGGGTTAGGTTCTCTTTCAAGAAAAACAGGGAAGTGATTGTCTTAAATAACTGACCACTGATGGCTTATCAGCCAGAACTGATCGAATCCCTTTTCTTTACAATTAAAGATGAGAGATCTTTTGAAAGTTTTTGCAGCCCATTGTTAAAAGAATTAGAAATCCTACTTCAAAAAAACATTTCTTATAAATATAGAAAAGGGTGAATAGGTTGAAGGACAATCAAATCAAACAACCAAAAATCAACCAAAGACAAAGACTCAAAATGATCACTTGATTTCTGAGACCTTTCAAACAAACTAAAGCAATCGAAAACTCATTTGAGCCACAAAAGAAGCCAGCCATAAATCAAAACTTCCAGTTCAGACTTAGAGAAATAAGTCATTCAAAACGAGACTTCTCTCGTTACAAATTTGGTTCAGCAAGAGCCAAAACAAGCAGAGTTTAAGTGTTTACAAATATGAAAACCTCAATAAATTTATGGAAAGCCCTGATCAAGCAGAACAGGTACTATAGTGCAGTTCCAGCTCAATAAATCCTCGAATCCAACCACTTCTGCCACTTTCAAACTAAGAAGGCTGCAATTCTACCCGTTCAAAAAGCCTCCCAGGGCTCGAAATAAATTAAAGCTCTGCCAAGCTCAAACTTTGGTATCGATTTACAACTGAAGCTCAGCAGTTGAAGTTGTTGACAATTCAGTCCAGCATATGCTTACCCAGTCCAGCCCGGATCAGAGACTTCTATCCAGGCAGAAATGGAACTCCAGCTTTTCTTTTTGTCTTTCTAAAGTTGATTTTTTCCTTTCTAGTTTTGTAAAAGGCAGTTCTGCCTAAAACAGTCCACTTTATTATCAATTATTCTGGCCATAACTACCAATTTTGTACTGAGATAAATTGTGAAGTCTTCACCAGTCTTAGGCAGGAGAATAACTTACTTGGGAGATATTCCTCATCTAAATTCATAATCGTTTGTTTCGAAATCAGTAGGAGCGCAAGTTATCTGTTTTAAAGAAGTTTGCTAGAATTTTTATTGCTAGCAGTGACACGCTCGCAAACCAAAGAAAGTTGACTTGTTAACCATTCAATGGTTTCCAAGCCAATGGGGAACTTTGCCCTTCTATCACAGGAACAAACACAAAACGGGTGAACAATTTGGCACGCCCAATGGGACTTCTTAATATACATACTCCTAAAGGAATTTTCTAAAGCATATGAATATTGGAAGTTTTAGCCAGAACCCTAGCTACGCCATGGAGAGAGACCAAGTAGTTCTTCGAGAAGGACTGGAGTCAGAAGAAAATGATGCCAGGCAGTCAGCCCATGTAGTACCGGGAGAGACATTCCAGAACTGGCTCCAGGAGGTTGAATCAGATACAAGGAAGCTGTGTTCCGATAGGAGGCTACAACACAGAGGAGCCAAGATACTTTGAACAACATGACAGCCATGATGCAATTGCAAGTTAACAGGCAGTTCAGAAAGGACCGAGAGGCTGCTATGGCCAGAATTCAAAACCCAGATGTAGTGGTCCAACAACTAGATCTCCAGTATGGCCCTCCACCAGGATTGGCATGGCCATACCAGGAAAACCCTCTCATAGCACAGATAGCTGGAATACCAGGCCATGGAGATATCCAAGCTGGACACAGGGGAGGAGCCCTTCCCATCTAAGAGCAGGAAGTTCCTGTTCGGCCAGAAGACCCTGTACTAGTCCAGCCCCCACAAAATCAGCCAGAACCTCCACCTATTCCACAACCTGTGGCCCCATGTGATCAACCCTTGACACTTTTGCCTGAGGCACCAGCTGTGTTGCCCTACAGACCCAGAAGGATGGACCCCAATCCATTCCCTCCACCACCAAGAGGCAGAAGAGGCAGAGGGGGAATCAACCCCTTTGCCAACAATGACAGGAATAGACCAGGGCAAACTGGAGGAATCATCCGGATTTTGAAGAAGAGGAAGAACACAGGGAGGAAATTCTGCCCAGGCCATTTAGAATAGAGCACAGGATTGACCACGTCCAGCCAGAACAAAGACTGAATCTGCACCCTATTAATGCTTTAAATGACATAGGGACACTTCAAAGAATGATCAGGGAAATGATGGAGCCAGAGAGGAGAAAGGCCCACCTACAAAAAACCATACCCGGCTTACATAGATCAGATACCTCTATCCCCGGGTTTTAAGGTGCCAAACTTCACTTTATTCAATGGAGAAGATCCTCATGCTTCATCAGTTGAGCATATAGGCAGGTTCTTTGTCCAGTGCATAGCCATAGAAAATAGCCCTTTGTTAAAGCTAAGGCTTTTTGAAAATTCTCTCTCTGGACAAGTCTTCACTTGGTATACCAGTCTACCAGCTAACACTTTTCAAACCTGGGAGCAAAGGGAAAATATTTTCCATGACCATTAGTGATCTTGCTGCCCTCAAACAGAGTGAAGATGAACTTGCACAGGACTTCATAACCAGATTCAGAAAGCTAAAAATGACTTTATCCAGATGGCTCAAACCGCCCTTAAAATCTCTCTGAGAAAGAGATTTGATGGGATGCTGTTTGGAGATCTGGCAGAACTGGCAAACAAGGCATCTAAATATGAGGAGCTGCTCAGGGAAGAACAACAGAAGAGGAACTCTTCTAAAGGCACATAATATAAAACCCCTTCTTCTTCAGTCCATCTGTTGAGGTGGAATCAGAAGAAAACACGAAAGGCTGGGAGGAAAGGGAGATTGCAGTAGCAGAGATGGCAAAGCTGAAACATCCCATTAGCTGCAAGGCTCTTACGAAGCCACAAAAGGACCAGAAGCCGCCGCCATTCACAGGAGGGTTTGTTCCAGATAAACTAATACTGAACAAGGTCTATTCCTTCGATCTGACCAAGGTGGATGCCTTGTTCGATGAGATGCTGCTACAGAAGCCAATAGAGACCCCCCCACAGGTTGCCCAAGCCAGAATAACTTCAGGGCAGATAGTATTGCAGGTGGAACAACTCTTGGAACCATTCCACCAATAGTTGTGTTGTTTTCAGAGACGTCATACAGGAATGAAAAACAGCAGGAATGCTAAAACTGGCGGACAAACCTCCCTCAGTTACAACACATCCTTTTCCCCAGCCTCAAGTCAACATGGTCAACTTAAATTGGCCAGAACAGAAGAGAGGCAAACTAGCAACAGAAGCTAGCTCCAGCAGAGGCAGAAGAGTCACAAGGAGACTAGTCAAAGGCCAAAGGCAACCATCTCGGCTAGGGTAGTGTTGTGCAGCAAGTGCAAGTGTGAAAGTGGTTAGAAGTGACTCTGGACAGGCAGAGTCAGCCCACACCCAGTGTTTTTGACAAGATTGGGACGTCATACCAACAGAGTCCAATCCCAGTTTCATCTAAAGACAGAACCAGACAGAGGGACTATCTTAGGC
Source organism: Prunus persica (assembly GCF_000346465.2). Taxonomy (NCBI): domain Eukaryota; kingdom Viridiplantae; phylum Streptophyta; class Magnoliopsida; order Rosales; family Rosaceae; genus Prunus; species Prunus persica. The sequence continues at coordinate 4,159,257 of NC_034016.1, read as the reverse complement.
CTACTCAGCACAGCAAAACAATGGCAGAGCAGCCAAAGAAAGAAATACCAATTAAGATGCCCGAAAATGACAAGCCTTTGGCAACTATCATAGAAGGCAGATGGTATTCTGTTGGAAAAAGAGGAAGACCAACTCTGGAGTTACCAGAACTCAAAAGAGGAGAGTTCAAAGGTACTTCCGGGGACCAGTTCTGCCAAAAAAGGGGAAAGTCCTTAAATAGTTCCCCAGACAAAACAAACAACATATCAGCAACAAGAGCTGATGAAAACAGAATCTCTAGGCAAATATTCCATTCGTCCTACCTCATCCTCAGTAAATTAGCTCGAACCTTAGCAAATATAAGGTGAATCTGAACCTATTCCAATAAAAGAACAAGAAGACTGGACTGAAGCATATGAAGAAGAACAGCTAGACTATGAACCATCTGTAGATGACCAGACTGGGCTCCTCGCAGCAGGAAAACAGGAGGATTGGACAGAAGAATATGGGGAAGAACAAATGGAATATAATGGAGAATTAGATGAAGAAACTGAGGCTTTTGGTGCAGAATTGGAGAGCTTGTTACAGGGTGATTTAGGCATTAATATGGTGTTCATCTTGCCAAAAGAATTCAGGGCAGCCGAAGGGCAAGAAAATACTTTGGAAGGAGACGTGTTCTCCGAGGAAAGTTTTGAGTACAGGTTGGCAGAGGTAGAGGAGGCCCCAGAACAGCAAACATCTACTACCACGACAGGCGGAACGGCCATGAAACTGGCCACAAAACAACTTTGTTTCTCCAAACCAACCAAAGAGATGGCTAATCATCTGAGACCTCTATTCATAACAGCAAACTTTGGGGGTATTCCTATTCCCAAAGTAATGGTGGATGGAGGTGTAGCCATTAATCTTCTGCCTCACAGATTGTTGAGCAAGATGGGCAGAACAGAGAGGGACCTAATTCCAACGCGCTTGACCGTCACCAACTTTGCTGGGGGCATCACTAAGACTCATGGAATCCTAGATGTGGATGTCATAGTTGGAACCAAATAGCTGAAGATTGCATTCTTTGTGGTAGACACCACTTCTACCACTTACAATGCATTGCTTGGCAGGGACTCGATCCACCAAAGTCTATGTGCTCCTTCCACTCTACATCAGCAACTAGCTCTTTGGAATGAAGAAGGTTACATGGAGATAGTAGAGGCCGATCCACGACCATTTCTACCCTCTGCCATGTGTTTTGAGGCAAGGTATTATCACGATGACCTTGGTCCTTTCACATTTCTTGGAGTAAACCAGAACGGCCGCCCCCATAGTGTCACAACCCGAAGACTCATTGAGAACGGTTTAGCCAACTCTCTAGAAGACTGGAATAGACCTTTTGTCCTGAACCTCCAAAACTCTAATGTTTAGTCCTAATCAACAAGAGAGGGATCGAGTTGCAACAATCCGATCCATTACAAAAAGATTGTTGATATATTGGGAAGAAATGAAGCTCTTTATGCATGATCCAACCATCAATATGGCCGAATTCACCCATGAGAGCACTGAAGAGCAGGAAAAAAGTTTGCAGGAGAAAATACTAGATTTTGCACCAGCAGCACTAGATGACTCTTTACCAGAAGTGGAAGATCCATTACAGGAGATAAACTTAGGGGCAGAGGAAGATCCAAGACCCACTTTCATTAGTGCACTATTGGAAGAACCACTCAAGAGTGAAATCATTGCACTTTTGCATGATTTTAGAGATTGTTTTGCTTGGCATTATCATGAGATGCCTAGATTAGACAGAAAGCTGGTAGAACACAAGTTGCCAGTCAAAGAAGGCTACCTTCCAGTCAAATAGGCCAGAAGAAGAATGTCTATGGAAATAGAACTAAAAGTCAAGGAAGAGATAGAGAGATTGCTCAAAGTAGGATTCATCAGACCAGCCATTTATGCTAATTGGCTAGCCAATATTGTGCCAGTTCTGAAGAGAAAAATAGGGGCAGTTAGGATCTGTGTGGATTATAGGAATCTGAATGAAGCATCGCCCAAGGATGAATATCCTATGGCAATGGCAGATATGCTAGTAGATGGAGCTGCTCATAACCAAATGTTGTATTTTATGAATGGCAATGTAAGATATAATCAGATTATGGTGGCAGAGGAGGACATCCATAAGACGGCCTTCATGTGCCCAAGACATATAGGTACTTTTGAATACACTGTAATGCCTTTTGGCTTAAGAAAGGGGAGCCACTTCTCAAAGAGCAATGAATTTTGTTTTCCATAATATGATAGGGCATTCTCTAGAGGTATACATAGATGATGTGGTGATTAAATCCCCAGAAGAGGGAGACCATGTATCAAATCTGAGAAAGGCGTTCCTAAGGATGAGACAACATAAATTGAAAATGAACCCCAAGAAATGTGTTTTTGGAGTTCAAGCAGGAAATTTCTTAGGTTTCTTGGTCCATCAAAGGGGCATAGAGATTGACAAAAACAAAGCAAAATCCATCGTAAAAGCTCTACCACCCCGGAACAAGAAAGAACTGTAGAGTCTCCTAGGAAAAATTAATTTTCTAAGGAGATATATATCCAATTCTGCAGGAAAAATCCAGCCTTTCTCCTCCTTGCTAAGATTAAAACAAGAACAGATGTTTAAATGGGAGGAACAGCACCAGCAAGCTTTTGAGGAAATCAAACACTACCTCTCAAATCCACCAATCCTGCCACCGCCAAAGAGAGGCAGACCACTCAAGCACTATGTGTCTGCATCAGAAGTGTCCATTGGAAGTCTGTTAGTTCAAGATAACAAAGAAGGGAAGGAACAGGCAGTCTATTATTTGAGCAGAACTCTGACAGAAGTAGAAAGGAGATATTATGCAATTGAAAGGCTTTGGCTAGCCTTATACTTCACTGCTGTGAAACTCAGACACTAGATGCTACCATTCACCATCTACATCATTGCCAAGACAGACTTGATCAAATACATGCTAACAAGACCAATGTTGAGAGGTAGAATTGGAAAATGGACTCTGGCTTTGACAGAATTTGCTTTCAGATATGTTCCTCATAAAGCTGTCAAAGGACAAGCTGTAGCAGATTTCCTAGCAAATCATCCAGGAGAGGAGATTGAAAACATGGACTCTTTGGACATAGCAAATGCAGATCTGCTAACTAGAGCTCATACTTGCTTTAACAATCCCATCTATTCAATTCACCTCACACCTTGAAAACTGTACTTTGATGGATCAAAAACTGATGTTGCTTCTGGGGCAGGAATTGTTTTGGAGGAACCACTAGGAATCATACATTGTTATTCTTTCCAGCTAGACTTCCAATGCACTAACAACAGGACTGAATATGAAGCTTTGATCATTGGCCTAGAAATGCTGGTGGAATTAGGGATCCAATCTGTGGAAATATTGGGAGATTTTATGCTTGTGTTAAAACAGATTGCTGGAGAATACAATTGTCTAAGTCCTTCTTTAGCTGTCTATCTAGTGGCAGCTAGAAACCTTCTGACAGAATTCAGGGAGGCTACTTGGGAACATATCCCAAGATAAGAAAACTTTGCAGCCAATGAATTGGCTCAAGTAGCAATAGGCATACAAATGCCTGAAGACTATGTGTAAAGGATCATCAAGGTAAGAAAGAAAAGTCTACCATCTGTTCTGACCAGAGGGATAGAGATAGATGTCAATTCTGCCATAATCACTGAAGATGATTGAGAAATCCTATCATAAATTACTTGTAGTATCCAACCTTGCCTTTTGAAAAAAGAGTCAGAATCATGGCTTTGAATTACCTTATGTGGATTGGAGATTTGGTCCGAAAAAGCAAGGATGAGGTACTTCTAAGGTGCCTAGGAAAGAAAGAATACATGAAGGTTATGAGAGAAACCCATGAAGGAATCTGTGGAGCTCATCAAGAAGGAAGAAAAATGTGCTGGTTAATTAGAAGGTATGGCTACTTTTGGCTAACCATGATGAAAGATTGCATTGATTATTCCAGGTGATGTGAGGCTTGTCAAAGGCATGGCCCAATCCAGCAGGCTCCTTCAGTTCCCATGAATCTAGTAGTCAAGCCATGGCCATTCAGAGGATGGAATGGATCTTATCGGCAAGATCTATCCAGCCAGTAGCAAACAGCACTATTTCATCATTGTAGCTACAGATTATTTCACCAAATGGGTGGAAGCCAAGCCTGTTAAGTCCATTACATCTCAAGAGATCATCACCTTCATAGAATAACAAATTATCCAAAGGTTCGACATCCCAGAATCAATCACAACAGACAGGAGATCTTCTTTCATATCTGGAGAGATGCTAGATATAGCAGAAGCATTCAAATTTAAGCTACTTCAATCCACTCCTTACTATGCTTAAGCTAATGGACGTGCAGAATCAAGTAACAAGGTGATCATCAACATCATCAGAAAAATACTTGAGAAGAATCCAAAGCAGTGGCATGAGAAGTTATCAGAAACTCTGTGGGCATATAGAACTTCAAAGAGAGAAGCAACTGGCACGACCCCATATGCTCTAACCTATGGTCATGATGCAATTCTGCCTATGGAGATAGTAGTCCAATTTCTCAGAATTGCTCATCAACATAGTCTGATTGGAGAAGACTACTCTCAAGCCATGCTGCTAGAACTGGAAGGATTGGATGCAAGTAGGATTTATACCCTCAACAAACTCTTAGTAGGAAAACAAACTATATCAAGGGCCTACAACAAAAGAGTCAAAAACAAGAGTTTTGAAGATGGAGAAATAGTCTGGAAAGCAGTTTTGCCCCTTGGAACATGTAAGATCCCACATCAACCAACGGAGAGGGGGTAATATGCCTTATATGTGCACACCCGCATCCATCTAGCACGAGCCCTTTTGGGAGCTCACTGGCTTCGGAGTCGTAGGAACTCCGAAGTTAAGCGAGTTGGGGGCCAGAGCAATCCCAGGATGGGTGACCCACTGGGAAGTTGCTCGTGAGCTCCCAGAAACAAAACCGTGCAGGCCAGAGAGGGGGGCCCAAAGCGGACAATATCGTGCTACGGCGGAGTTGATCCCGAGATGTGACAATTTGGTATCAAAGCCACTCTGCCGTGTGGTGCGAGTGTGCCGACGAGGACGTCGGGCCCTTAAGGGGGGTGGATTGTAAGATCCCACATCAACCAACGGAGAGGGGGTAATGTGCCTTATCTGTGCATACCCGCATCCATCTAGCACGAGGCCTTTTGGGAGCTCACTGGCTTCGGAGTCGTAGGAACTCCGAAGTTAAGCGAGTTGGGGGCCAGAGCAATCCCAGGATGGGTGACCCACTGGGAAGTTGCTTATGAGCTCCCAAAAACAAAACCGTGCGAGCCAGAGAGGGGGGCCCAAAGCGGACAATATCGTGCTACGGCGGAGTTGATCCCGGGACGTGACAAAACACATATAGCTAGTTATGGAAAGTGGTCACCTACATGGGAAGGTCCTTTCATAATTAAGCAAGTCCTTGGACTGGGGGCATACAGATTACAGGATCGAGATAAGGAGGCCCATACTGCACCAATCAATGGCAAGTGGTTAAAGAAATTCTATCCAACTATGTGGGATTCACAAGCTGTGCAAACTGACCCTGGGATAGAGAAGGAACAAGATGAAACTGTTTAAGTTTCTTGTACTGTTTTTTGCTTTCTTTTATCTTGAAAAAGGAAATTGCGAATGAAAAAGAGCTCTACAAAAGATAACTTTTATTAAATATAGTCATTTTCCATGACTAAGTTTATTACATTTTCAGAATTTAAATTCAAAGTCCCAGTTTCTTTAAAGTTTCTTGCAACCCGGTCTTCTTGGTAGAGATTTCTTGCTAGGGAAGCATCCCTTGATGGAGAGAGGCCTCTGCAATCTCCAATGCTGGCCTAGAAGCAGCTACCATGTTCTGCACAAGGAAAGTGGCCTTAGTCTTGGTGCCTAGTCTAGCCCCAAGCATGTTTTGCCTTTCCCTCAGCCCAACCAGTTGTTTTTGAAGTTCTTCAATCTGCTTCTCCAGCTTATCAGCAGCGGTCTTAGCTTCTATATAGCCTGCAACCATCTAGTCCAATTCTGCTCTCTGTTTTTGGTAATCAACCAGATTAGCCTCATGAGTGGCCTTGCAGAACTCAGAGGCTTTAAAGGAAGGCTTAAGATCTTCATAGCTATTGTGGAGATTAAGCACGTCTCTTGCCAAGCCTAGGCTGATTTCAAGAATAGGCCTAGGAGCCATATTCTCTCTATGCAGTAGGTCCAGGTATTTCATTAGTTGATCAATAGCTTCTTGGTTTTCATCCAAATCCAGTTTAGTGGATTGCCAGATCTTCACTCTACCCATCGCCTCATCCATGGCCTTGGATTTTGCCTTGCCAGGAGTGGAGCTAGCTTTTCCAGTTTGTCCAACTGGGCATCCAAGTCCATAGCTTCAAACTCTGCCAATTCTGGATCAGCAAAGGAAGCAGTGGTATATGAATCTGGGAGAGAATGGATGGGCATCTACAAAACAAACTCAAGTCAGTTTTCAGGCAAGGTCAGAATAGGAAGAGAAAGGAAGACTAAGGCACAAACATACTCACAGCCATAATGGGAGGCTTGAAAGGACTGGTCTTGTTCTCTGCTACCTGAAAAAGAGAGCAACAAATTAGAAGATGCCAAGGTAAAAGAAGACAAGACAGAAAAACTAGAAGTTACCTCAGGAACAGGAACTACAATGAACTGTTCTACCTCTACCTCAAGCTCTGGGGCAGTAGCAGAATGTTCTGCCTCCACGTCATCAAATAAAGCCAATTCTAAACTTGTGGATTCTGCCCTCTGAGCCTCTTCTTGTTGTTTGGCCAAGGCAATACTTTCTGCTATTACCTCAGTAGGAATTTCCTCCTACACATGAAAGAAGTCAGATATTAGAAGAAAGAACCAAACACAAAAATTCATACAGCAAAGTGATAGGGTCTCACCTCTTCTTCAGAATCTTTGTCCTTCTCCTTCAGAAGGACATCTTCTTCTTCTTGTTGTCCCTTCTTTTGCTCAACAGCTTCAAAAGCCTCTCACAACTCATCATCAGTTCCAGAAATTTCAGTAGGAACAACTGTAGGCTCTTCGATCTCGTCAGACTCGACTCCAGTCCTCTTTCTGGGCCTTTTTGACCTAGTGATAGGTAGAGGAAGGCTTTCAGCTACACATAACATAGAATAAAGGTTAGAAAATTGGACAAAACGGGAAAGATTCAAAGAGTAGGGTAATGTAACACCCCGACTCCAAATTAAACCCCTTATTTAAATTATTTAAATTATTTAAGGGAAATTACAAATTTAACCTTGAGATAGGGGTATTTTGGTCACTTTCTTACCCGGAGAGAGTTTGGGGCTGTAACTGGTATTTTAGGATAGATCGTACTGAGATGAGTTCGTAGACACGTAGTGGGCTAGAATCGGAGTTGTAACAAGAGAGATATGGTCAAAAGAAACACAGTGGCACAATCGTAATTATTTCGAAATGAGATTTTTATAAAAAATCAAATTTCTCTCTCTCTCTCTCTCTCTCTCTCTCTCTCTCTCTCTCTCTCTCTCTCTCCTCGAATCTCCGGCCACCGGCCGCGGCTGCGGACGAGACCGGTGCCAAAAGGACCGGCTTGGCCTCGGCATCACGACCTAGCCCTTCCCCGACATTGGCCGCCACTCCAGCTGCCGGAAAAATGTGATTTTTGTCCGGTTTTCGCTCGAACTTCGCCGGCTCCGATCTCCCTCCTCCGGCAGCCATTTCTGGCGATCAAGGTATGGAAATTCATCCATTCTTCCTGCTTTAGCTGCCTGTTGGGTAGGATTCGATCGTGTAGGATTTCACGGATTTTGAAATGGAGCCCCAGATGTTCCGATTTATAAATTTAAAGTTTATGTTTTATAATAACCGTCAGATCGTGCGATCGTGAGCGATCTGACCGTCCGATCTGAACCAAACTTGGAGGACGAGTGTCCTATACCTTGTAGACCCATAGGAACTTTCGGATCGGAATTTGGAGGTCGTGGGCCCCGTGGGCCCGTTTGACCAGGGTTATGGTAGTTTGACCCTTGGTTGACCGTGAGTCTCCCGGAGTAATCTCACTTTCTCAGGGGGATTATCGGGTGCTAAACTATTGTTGAGGTTCATACAATATTAGAAGTAAATTATATATTTATATATGTTTGTAAAGGTATAAAAGGAGTCTAGAATGTCAGTTTGAAGTGCTATACGCACTACCTTAGGTACCACCCTGTAAAAGTTAGGTCCAACGTGGCGTAGGTTATCCGGCGTGCGGACAGACCCCATACATGGCGTTGGTTGTACCGGCGTATGGGGAGATCTTGTGATATTATGTTGAGGTCACACGTGGCGTAAGTTATCCGGCATGTCGACAGACCCCATACGTGGCGTTGGTTGTACCGGCGTATGGGGAGATATTATGATATGATGTTCAGGTCTCGCGTGGCGTAGGTTATCCAGTGTTGAGACAGGCCCCATACGTGGAGTTGGTTGTACCGACGTATGGGGAGATATTGTGATAGTATGGTATGGTCGCACGTGGCATAGGTTATCCGGCGTGTTGACAGGCCTCATACGTGGCGTTGGTTGTACTGGCGTATGGGGAGATATTGTGATAGTATGGTATGGCCGCACGTGGCGTAGATTATCCGGCGTGTTGACTGGCCCCATACGTGGCGTTGGTAGTATCCGCGTATGGGGAGATTATGTGAAATACAGAGAAATGAAATAAGGTATTGCCTATGTGTGGAATTGGGTTTTAAAGAAGAACTACGTGTGGCTTGATCCCTTAGGGAGGGTATGTAGGCAGCCTAAGGTTATTAGGTGCAACTGCGGACATAGATGATGTATGTTGAAATTTAGTAGTCATAATTTATATTTGAATTTATCGTTTGCCTTGTTGAAGACATGAATTGATTTGCTAGCATGCTTGGTAGTTGAGAATTATTGGAAGGTCGGAGGCCGTTTATGTGAATTGCATGAAATTATATTGTGCATGTTGCCAGTTGTGGATATTAAATGTGTTTTTATGCAGGTTGTAATTTTGGAAAATGTTCAATTTACAGGGGAGACTCTGCCAAAATTTTGGCAGAAAGTCTCGTACCCTTATTCCATTTTGGGAAAAAGGGTATAACTATAGAAGTGGGCCCGACATCGGGGTGATGTCGGGAATTTCCACAGGATTTGCCTTTGGTTTTGGGAAATTCGGGGCGGGTCCTTTCAGGTAAAAGGTCAAGATCTTACCAGAAGGTTCAGGCTGGATAGTACTGTCTTGAGCAGGAGCAGCCTCTTTTCTTTTTCTTCTAGCAAGATGAGTGGCCTCAACAGCCGACTGTTCTGCCAGGGATTCATGCTGATCTTCTTCATCTGCAAAAGGAAGCTCTAGGTCCCTAGCGGCTATGAAAGAATTAACTGCATAGAAGAGGAAGAATTAGAAGGCAATCCAGCCGGAAAATATAGAAAGGCAGAATTCAGAAAACCTACCAATCACCTCTCCAGAATACGCAGCCTGTCTTCCAATGTCCTGTGTCATGGAAGGATCTGTTACGGGTAAAACAGATTTGTTAGACGTCACAATAACAAACAGAATATGACTGACGCGACCAGTAAAAAGAAAAAAAGGTGAATAAAGAATATACCTTCAATAACTTGGGCATTAATATCCTTAATCATCTGCACCATAGAACTCTTGGCCTCTGCCCCTGCGTAGACAAACCAGGAATCCCAGCCATCAAAAAGCATCTTGAGGGCAGTGCTTGAGGCAGAAAAACCTTAGAACCTAGCCTTCCACCAAGCCTCAAAATCAGCAGAACTGCACGAGTTAGGCTCCCACAATGGGTCAAGAGCATTCACACTATTGTTGATTTTATTTACTGAGCATCTACAGTCCTTATGCACGTCCAGATCATCTGAATCCCTCCAAGAGGTAGCACGGTTGCAGCTCCTATATGATTTGAGAGGAATCCGCTGAGGGCAGCCAAGTCGCCTGGCACAGAAATTGGGGTGATACACCTCTGCCCCCAGATGATAGTTGGGCGGTTTACCTCCACCAAATGGCATATCTCGAGGCAACATCACCACTCAGGAATTTCTTCCTAAACTCAATTCTTTCTTCTTCTTCTTCTGGCTCTTTCTCAAACAACCTGTACCTAGGCTGAAACCAAAGATAGGCTCTCCTAAGTACCACCTGCCATTGAGCAGCATACCTCTTGGTACAGTGCCTGAAGAACATCAAGTATTCTTCAATAGAACGCTTGGGAACTTCTGCCGTCATCAAAGGAAGTCCAGAACTTGATCCTCAGGCAGAACTACATCCGGAAACCTCAGCTCTGGGAAGTATACTTGGAGCCACACCTGGATCATCCAGAATGCACCAGGAGCCGACAAGTTCAAAGGGTTCTCCAGGACGGCAGTATGCAGGTTCTTGTACAGGTGAGCCAGAAATGTAGATCCAAGCCCTATATCTGTATGATTATGAAGTGCTTCTGCCAAGTGCCTGTATTCGAGCAAAACCGCCGAGAAACGATTTGGAAAGACAAATCTGTTCAGCCAATTGTTTGATAAAAAGTGTAATAAAGTAATTAAAAATTCACCCAACATAATCTCACTCTTATTTACAAATAAGAGTTTTTATTGTTTAATTGAGTACGACCCATTCAAAATAAAAATATCTCTTAATTATAATCTCTTTGGAAAGAGAAAACCCTTTGATTCCAATATGAAGAAGGAAATAAATAATGGAATTTACTTGATGTTACGGCTGCATCCAGTGAACCCTAGATTGCCTACATACCCCATTTTGGGGATCAAGCCTTTTGTAGTTCTCACATAATTTGATTGGACTTTCAAGGAATGAATGACCCCTTGAAAGAATTTGTGGTATGAGAAATATTTTATGAAATTTGGATGAATGTGGTTGGATCAGGGATTCAATTTGATTTTGTGGTTGGAAAAGTGTTTGGGGCGAATTTGGTTAAGGACACCAGGGATTCTGTTTGGGCTTGCGGTCGTATCTGGATTGAATTTTCAAATTGCCTACGTATACTTGGCGGAATCAAACCGGACGTAGTTCATAATATTTTGGTTGGACTTTCAAAGAATAAATGACCCTTTGAAAGAATTTGTATATTTGAGAGATTTGAATTTGATCTCATTGAAATTTGCAGGGCAGATGACTCATGAGAAAATGTGGAATGGTTTTGTACCATCTTTATTGTTAATGTCCAAAGAAAATTAAAAGGCATTTTAAAGAGCTCATTAATTTACTCACATATGGTTTTTAAGGATTAATCCATGAATCACATAATTTATTTGGACCACCTATAAAATATTTTGGGCTTTTGAGAGTTAATGGGTAATTTGTTTTGTCAACCCATCAATTTGTTTTCAGGTCTTGGCATTTCCATTAGTTGGCCCATAAACAAAAAGCCCACGTCAGAGAGGCTTTGAGAGCCAGCTGCCAACTGAAACCAAAATCGATATCTATTTGGAGTAGTAGAGATCAATTCAAACTGAGTCACTCCCATCTTTATCCGGAGTAGTTCAAATTAAACTCAAACTGGACCAATTTTTATATCTCTTCAGCTACCCGCTAGCCATAATCACTTCAGAGCTTTGAGTTTGAAACGCCAAAACCAAAGCGATATCAAAACAAGGTTGGTCCTTTCCTTTGCTCCTTTCTGTCAGAGTTAGACCTTATAGCCTATTAAATTATTAGTTTAAAGTCTGGGAACTTGAAAGGCATCGTCTGTTTGTCAAAAGAAATATAGAGCTTTTGAACCAAAAAGAAGTACATAGCTTATTATTCTTTATGTGCTACTTTTCTTCTTTTTGTCTTTTTGTTTCTTTTCATCTTCCTTCTTTTTGCTGGTCTCTCCTTGGCCTTCCCAACTCTGTGTTTTTTTGTTCTGACACAATAACATAACCTCAACCCTCTTTTATTTTAGAGTAGGTCCTGTAATCCATTTCTTCTTTCTTTTCCTTATGTGCAACACGAATTGGGTTTCTTTGCCTAAGACAACATGCACAAGCCAAAGAGCTATTTGTGTATTTTGTTGAGTTTGGTAGTACCAACTTCATAGCTGAAGCTTCTCCCATTTTTTAATCTCAAAGTTCAGCCACGAATCCATGCTTGACCTTTTTTTGGCTTTTCGTTGTTTCCTATATACTTGTGGCAGACTTCCACCAAAATGGGTTTTGTCTTTACCCATTATGTGTTTAGAGTCCTTCAGATAATAAAAAAAAAATAATCATCTTTGGTTTTGTATTGACTTGACAGGAAGGCTTTCTTTGTTCTTGGCTTATGTTGCTTTTGGGTTCTTCAACAGCCGCAACACCGGAGGCTTCTTGGTGAGCCATTTTTTCTTTTGCTGTTTTTTTGCTTGCTGATGCTTTGTGCCTTCTTTTATTTCCAATTTGATTGGAATTTCTAAGGCTTCGCATATTTCCCTTTGCAGACTCACATAATTTGAGAGGGCCATCATACTGCCAATTGAGGTGTTGGCTTTGCGTTGCTTCATGTTTTGCCAGCAACAAAGTGAGAAGCTTTTATGATATTTGCAATTTGCTACAGAGGAGTGATGGCTTAATAATTTTCTTGGGCTGTCTGGCTGGGGATTTTTTCTTTGTTGGCAAATTTTGAAGCACAGAACATGGGTGTGAATCATCAGCTTTTGTAAGCTTTCTGGCACTCAGTAATTTCTGCATCTCCTTTAATATATTTTCTTCTGTTTATGCCAATGGGTGAGATTAAAACAGAGTAATTCATTTTCTCCATTTGCAGCACGTTTGCTACCTGTTCTTTCTCCAATCTGCAGATTTGGAATTTTGCTCTACTAAAGGTGGGTTGAGCATGTAACAAAGCGTCTAAACTGTTGATGTTTTTTTGTTTTTGGTACTCAAGAACACTCGCAAGGTCTTCTCTGAGTAACACAATGTGCCTATGGACACTCACAAGGTGTTCACAGCACTTAGTACAGTGGGGTTCTTACAAAAGCCCATCTGTAATTCACAACAGAGAGGTCCTTGTGAGAGCTCTCACTACTACAAAAAAGCAAAAAGACGACGGTAAATCACCGTCGTGTATTCGGTTTTTCAATGGTCGTGGAATCCACCGTCATCTTTTCCCTCATAAACCACGACGCTAAATCACCGTCGTTGTTACAATATACAACGTCATCAACAAATACAAAACGACGTCTATGTACTGCAAAAAGATCTAAAAAAGCAGTCGAGGATGAGAATAGACGACCAACTCTCTAAACAAACCGTCGTTAAAAAGGAAAAATATGACACATATTAACAGAACATGGCACATACAATGACGAAAATTAAAATAAGACGCCGTTAAATATCATTTTCACGACAACAAAAAATATGTCGTCTTTAAATACATTAGAAGACGACGTTATTGATACCTACTACGTCGCCTATATAAAAATAACCGTCGTAAAATATATTTTCCACTTCGATTTTTCTATAAAAGATGACGTGGAAATAGTTGTCAGTGTCATTATTTACGACGTATGTATTTATAGAGTAGACGTTGAACAACGAAACAACGTCGGTTACAAATATATGAGAGTCGTATTACAAAATTTATACGTCCTATTTTCTGAAACAAACAACGACGATAAATATTAGACGTTGTTAAATAAAACAACGTCGAAAACAAATAAAAACAGACGTGTTTAGTCTGCTAAAGTTCTAAAAAATAGTCGAGGATGAGAATAGACGACCAACTCAAACAAATCACCGTCGTTAAAAAGAAAAAATATGACACATATTAAAAGAACAAGGCCGCAAGATAGACATACAACGACGACAACTAAAACACTACACCGTCAAATATAATTTTCACGACAAGAAAAAATATGACGTCTTTAAATACATGAGAAGACGACGTTATTGAAATATACTACGTCTCTTATTTACAAACAACCGTCGTGAAATAAATTTTCCACTTCGATTTTTCTAAAAAAGATGAAGTGGAAATAGTTGTCAGTGTCATTATTTACGACGTATGTATTTATATAGTTGACGTTGAAATGCGATGAGAGAGCCGTATTACAAATAACGTCGTTTAATTGATATTAGACGGCGGTTATAATGAATTACCGTCGGAATTCATTTCGTTCCTCTTCGTTTATAAAAGAACTTGCGACGTGGAAAATGTATGATGACGTCGTATTTTTTAACGTTCAGATTATATATCTCGTTTTTTAGACGTCGGTATTATGGGATTGGAGTCGTGTTATTTTGAATTACATGGCGGTTCTTAATCCTTCCCCGACGTGATATCTTGAATAATTGCTTCACAATAGCGTCGTGGTTCTTCATTGTTACGTTGCTTTAAGACGTCGGTAAATATGCTGAATAACTGGTTCACAATAACGTCGTGTTTTATTTGAACGTAGAAAGTGAAGAAATCACATTACAATATATTACAAAATTAATGTCATACACTGCCAATTACATAAGCATCATTCAATCCATATATCTTCACACCCATCTCGAATATTTTGACCGCCTAACTCACCCACCAGTTCATCAAATGTGTCAACATTTGGCATCCCTCTAGTAAATGGCTCACACTCAATTATCACATCACCTAAGACTTCATCACCAATAACATCATTATATTCTCTATTAGGCATTGATAACACTACCGACCAACCACGATGCATCGGGTCGTCAACAAAAAATATTTGTTTGACTTGAGAAGCCAAAACAAATTGGTCATTCCTATGTCCAATTTTACTCAAATCTATAAGGGTAAATCCAAGTTTGTCGACTACAAGACCAGAACTATCTATCCAATCACACCTAAAGACTGGGATTGTAAACTTTTGGTAGTCAAGGTCCCAAATTTCTTGAATGACACCATAGAAACCCATATTTGAGAGAATTGAGTTTTTATCCTTGGCACTAGCAACTTGCATGGTATGTGCAAGTAAATAAACTCCACTATTTTGAGTTGTCCGCACATCATCTTGTGCCTTGATATTGAATTTAATACCTTTAATAAGATAGCTCCTATATAATGGCACTGCCATGTTTGGACCAGCTGCTAGCCACCTTAAATTTTCTGATACGCCATGATTGTCTTCCTCAAGTTCACTTTGAACCTGCAAATTAATCATATATCTTAATTCAATCTAACATAGAAATAAGAAGAAAATTAAAAGAGAAATATGTTATTCAACAACATATACCTTGAAGCGTAGCCATTGAATGAAAGTGCTATTGTGCTTATCCTGCAGCCACTTTGTTCTCTTTCTAAATTTTGGATAAGCAGTCTTGATGTGGATCATATGTTGCCTACATGACACGAAAAATTCAAGCATTACGGTCCCAAATATAGAAGATAAACATAAGAAATAATTTAAAATCAATAAGTTAAAGAATAAAACTCATACGTACTCGATATAAGGTAGGACTTCCTCCGTATTCTCCAAGACATATAGATATGCTTGATTCAACAGGTCCTGATCAACTACGCTCACTGTGCAACCTGATAATGGCTTTGAAAGTCCCATCTTTTGGCTTGAAGGCACTCCAACTGTACTAACATCAGATAAATGCTGAGTACAAAACTCTACCGCTTCTTCAGCTATATACCGCTCAGCAATGCAACCTTCGGGACGAGTACGATTCTGAACATACCCCTTCAGCACTTTCATATATCTTTCAAACGGATACATCCACCTAAAATATAGTGGCCCACATAGACGAACTTCTCTGACAAGATGTACTACTAGATGAACCATGATATCAAAGAATGAAGGAGGAAAGTACTTCTCAAGCAAACACAGAGTAACTACTACATCTTCTTTCAACTTATCTAGCTTGGAAACATCAACAGTCTTTGCACATATAGCATTGAAGAAGAAGCACAAACGAGTTATTGCATACCTTGCAGGCTTCTCCAAAATAGAACAAATTGCCACAGGGAGCAATTGTTGCATTAAGGTATGACAATCATGTGATTTAAGGCCAAGAAGTCTTGAATCTTGTAAAGATACAAGATTTTTAATATTTGAAGAATAACCTTCAGGGACCTTCATACCATAGAAAGAATTGCAAACCTCTCTCTTCTCTGCTCTTGACAAATTCCAAGGCCCAGGAGGCAAACGAGTACGTCTTTCTCCATACTCGGGTTGCAAATCAGTTTTGACCCCCATGTTCAATAAATCTAATCGAGCAGCAATCCCATCTTTATTTTTTCCAGGGATCTCCAGCAATGTACCAATAATACTATCGCAAACATTCTTCTCAATGTGCATAACATCTAGGGCATGCCTCACAGGAAGGTATTTCCAATACTCGAGATCAAAGAATATTGATTTCTTCTTCCAACAAACTCTGTCACCATTTTCAACCATATGCAGCACTTCTTCTCCGGTTAATGGCTCGGGAGGTATGCCATATTCAGGTTTCCCATTAAAAGTTGCACGTTGCCTCCTATATGGATGATTGATTGGTAACCATTTTCTATGCCCAATGTAACAAATTTTGTGGCCATTTTTCAACCTGTGACTAGGTGTATCATTGCCGCATATTGGACAAGCTTTATATCCTTTAACAACACAACCAGATAAGTTTCCATAGGCGGGGAAATCATTAATTGTCCACATTAATGCAGCTCTGAGTGTAAAGTATTCTCCATTATGTGCATCATACACTCCTCTAATCCCATCCCACAAAGATTTTAAATCATCAATCAAAGGCTCCAAGTAGACGTCTATATCATTTCCGGGTTGTTTAGGACCGGAAATCAATAAGGTTAACATCATGAACTTTCGTTTCATGCACAGTCATGGAGGGAGATTATATGTAACTAAGATAACCGGCCAACAACTATATCTGCTACTTAGAGAACTGTGGGGATTGAATCCATCAGATGAAAGAGCCAATCTCAAGTTTCTCGGCTCATTACCAAACTCAGGCCATTTATCATCAAGAAGTTTCCAAGACGGGGAATCCGCCGGATGAGACATCTGACCGTCAATTGATTTTCTAGCAGCATGCCAAGTCAAACTCTTAGCTGTCTCATGTGATTGAAACATCCTTTTAAACCTTGGAATTGGAGGAAAATACCACACCACCTTCGCTGGCACACCCTCTTTCAAGATTGAATCTTTGCCTTCCTTCCACCTTGAGATACCACAAGTAGGACAATTAGTTGAATCCTCATACTCCTTCCTATACAAGATGCAATCATTGGGGCATGCGTGCATTTTCTCATAACTCAGCCCCAATGCACACAAAGTCTTTTTAGCCTCATACATAGAGGTTGGTATTGTATTTCCTTCTGGAAGCAAATCGCCTTGAAGTATCAATAATTCTGTAAAACAGACATCACTCATCCCATGTTTTGCCTTCAAATTATACAACTTCACTAATGCCGATAACTTCGTGTACTTTCTACAACCAGGGTACACTGGTTGATCTCCATCCCCAATCACATTGGCAAACTCATACGGATCGGAACCAAAATCACCAAAATCATTATCATCCATATCAATTTCTTCAGACACAAAACTGTACCTACTATGGCCATCATCTTCTTCAACATTTCTACTAGCATTAGTAGTTGCTTCCCAAGGTTCTCCGTGAAATGTCCAATTCTTATAGCTTTGCTCAATTCCATTAAAGTATAAGTGATCCCTTATAATTCCAACCCCAAACAACTTCAAATTAACACATTTAACACATGGACAACGGATATGTGTTGTAGTTAGAAGATTTTCTACAGCAAAGTTCAAAAATGCTTCCACCCCAAACTCATATGCCTTCGATCTTCTATCCGAGTGCATCCATGACTTATCCATCTCCGACACTATAACCTATTATCTATAATAAAGTGAAAATACAGGCAATGACCATCACTATAGCAGATTATACAAAGATCTAATAGCAAGTAATACACAACAGAGACGACGGGTTTTAAACAAAAACAGACGTATTTGGCATATATAGACGACGGATTTTCAACAGACGTCGTCTAATATAAGTAATACAAACGACGGTTTATGAAAAAACCGTCGTGTATAAGTAATACAACGACGGTTTTTTCATAAACCGTCGTGTAATCGTCGTCGTATGCCTAAAAAGGCGTCGTGTCTCAGTTTATTTTCAAGAACCCAAAACCCATTAAGAACACAACATATATATGAAACCACGCAAGAAACCAACATATACATGAAACCAAGCATGAAAACAATAAATCCATTCCCAATTCAACATAACATAGGGTGATTAAAAGATCCGACAAAATTAAAACCATTCCCAATTCAACATAATAGATAATGTAATCCATGAACCCATTAAACATAAAATCCATGAACCCATTAAACAGAAAATCCATGAACCCATACCTATAAGCACATTATTAACAGATCGCAAAGCATATACCTAAAACCCTTTAACAAAACAAGCAAGAAACCAACATATACATGAAACCAAGCATGAAAACAATAAATCCATTCCCAATTCAACATAACATAGGGTGATTAAAAGATCCGACAAAATTAAAACCATTCCCAATTCAACATAACAGATAATGTAATCCATGAACCCATTAAACAGAAAATCCATGAACCCATTAAAGAGAAAATCCATGAACCCATACCTATAAGCACATTATTAACAGATCACAAAGCATATACCTACAACCCTTTAACAAAACAACCTAATATCATTCAATGAATTTACAAGGGGAAGATAGGGTTTGTACTTACAGGTTGGACGAGCTCACAGATTCGACGGAGCCTGGAGAGTGCAACTTTTAATTAGAGCAGAAGTGAGAGAGCGAATGTTATGTTGCACGAAATCTGAAAATTTTAGGGTTCAGGGTTAGAAGTATAAGAATAAGAGCCAAATATAAAAAAATTTAGGGCGCGCGAAAATTTTTAGAGCGCGCGCTCTTTAAAACGTCGAAAGAAAAACCATGGCGAAAGTTCTACAAGAACCGACGTAAATGTAATATTCCACGACGAAAACACTGAACGTAACGCCGTTTATTTTGACGATCATTTTTCGGATTAATTTTAAATTTATTTTGAATATTTTGATATAAAGACGACTGAAAAACCACGTCGAAGTTAAGAAATTGAAAACGTTGTAAATTATAATAGACGATTTACATATTAAAATGACGTCGTTTAAAGTGGAAACTATGTCGGATATTTTACTGCACGACGTAACATATGTATTCCATGACTCAACCACCGTCGTTAACAATTAATACCCTAAACCCTTAAAACTAAATTATATAATTTTAAAAATTAAGTTTATAAAAGGGTTTATGGTTTTACAGCCTAATATATACCCTATACTACCCAAAAATTATACTTTAAAAATAAACCCCAATAAATAACAACCCTAATCTCTAAACCCTAGACTCTAAACCCTAAACCATAAAACTAGAAGTGATTTTATGACTCATCAAAACAATTTTGTTTTGGATGGTCATTTTAAATTTTTGTTATTCAAAATGAATTTTTTCAAGGTTTAGGGGGAAGAAAATATATCAATGACTTCATAGGAGTTGACTTTGCATTTTTCTGATTTATTTTAGATTTATTTTGAATATTTTGATATAAAAATAATAAAATATTCTTATCACAACAACAAACCACGTCGGTGTTAATAAATTTTCGACGTTGTAAATTGTAATAGACGACTAAGTTGCTAAAATGACGTCGTTTAAATGAGAAACCATGGCGGATATTTAACTATCCGACGTAAAATATATATTCCACGACTTAACCGCTGTCGTTACAAAGTACTACCCTGAACCCTTAAGAAATTGAAGACGTTGTAAACCATAAACGACTCAATTGTTCAAAGAACGTCGTCTAAATATCCTTTTACGTCGGATTTGGTTAAAACGAAACAACAAAAAACGACGACTTTTGACTTTATTACGTCATTGGAAAAGTATTACACGTCGGTTACGCAATTTGTATGTTTGTTTTTTTTTTAAAATTTAAGAAAACCTCAACAAATTTTTACATTATATATTATAGACAAAATTTGTACATTATACATAAATATCAAGTGTTCAATAATTCCCCTATTCCAGTGAAGGCAAACAAACTCTGACCATTCATTCCAGACTTCATCAATTGCTTCTTGGGGGTATGGCGCTTCCTGTTTTCCCTTGGCATACTGCATAAACAATGACTATTAGGGTTTATAAATAAAAAGAAATTCAATCACAGACGACGATATTTTTCATAACCGACGTACTATATCTATTCAACGACGGTAATTTTACATGGCTGTCGTTGATAATACAAAAAACGACGTAAAATGTATGAAGGTAATTTCTTCTTACCTTCTTCTCAAACCCCAAGGAAGGATCCATGATGATGTCCCTCATGAAGCGCATCACATAATACCCGCATTCGACATTGCTGGGTTGCTTTGGTGTGCCTGACAGAGTTTTCCAAATGACTGCCTTACGGCCTGGTCTGGCTATGTGAGAATTATACATTTTTATAGCACTGTTCACAATGTTTTTGGCCTCTTCATCGACCAAACGATTTTCTGGCAGAGGATCCAGAAAATAGACGGTTTCTCTCTTAGCTCTTACAATCAGCAAGATCCAATGACGGCTGCACAAAATTAATATAAAAACGACGGTTATTTACAATAACGACGTATTATAATATTTCACACGACGAAATAAAGTAGCAGTCGACGACATTTTACATTTATCACGACGATAAATAACTACCGACGTGGTTAGTAGTTTCAAACGACTCAATAAAATAAAACACTGACGTGGTTAGTTTATACGCTGTAATTTATTGAAAATCATAAAAACAAAATCCTGTTAAGGAGACTAACCCTGGATTGTAAGGCATCAGGAAAATCTGTTCACCGTTAGTCTTCTGAAGTCGAGCTGCCAGTAGGCGTGATCTGTCAGCTATTGTGCCAGAGCTGGCACTAACTGTAGCAGGGTCGATAAAGCCAACCATATTGCACATATTTGCTCTTTTCAAAACATCGTGCAAGTGCCTAAATATATAAAATAATATAAACAAGTCAGCACAAAAAACACACGACGGTTATGTATAACAAAACGACGTATTATAAAATTTCACACGACGTACTAAAATAGACAACGACGTTATAATATATTTATCACGACGGTAAATACTAATGACGTGGTTAGTTAGTTAAGACGACGAAATAAATAAACCAACGACGTATTATTTTAGAATGACAAACCTCATATATACAAAAAAAACACGACGGTTATGTATAACAAAACGACGTATTATAAAATTTCACACGACGTACTGAAATAGACAACGACGTTATGATATACTAACGACGTGGTTAGTTGGTTAAGACGACGCAATAAATACACCAACGACGTATTATTTTAGAATGACAAACCTCATATATACAGCAATGACAGTGGCTCCTATTTCTTCCATGCCTGCAAATTGTGTAATATCTTCAGGCAGGAGGAAGGTATCGCGCTCTAGACCAAACACCTCCTTATCAATTGTAAAGTGCAGGGTCTTATCCTGAGGCACGAGTGTCGTTTCCACATAACGACAAAGGGAGTTTAAAGAAGATGGCGCCTCCATATTTGAATAATCAACAACTTTAATAACCTGTTTAAAGAAATAAAAAAAATGACGTGGTAATTCAATAAAAACGACGGTTTAAGGAATAAAACGTCGTCTGAAAATAATTTAAACGTCGTCTGAAGAAACCGTCGTGGTGAATAATTTATTACGTCTTAAACAAAATTCCGCCGTCTAAGTTGTAAACAAACGACGGTTCAAAGAAAAATATCGACGTCTGGAATTTTGAAAAACAAATAAAAAAGGCAAAGTTATGTGAACATACCTGGTCGTCATCTTCTTTCTCCTTTTCATCATGTTTTTCTTCTGTCTTCCCTTCATCTATTACGTCGGGAATGACTAACTCCGTCGTCCAAAAACCACAAAGTTTTAAAATAACGACGTTTAATGGCGTGTAAAACAAGTAAACTAAAAACGACGTGGTATTGAAATACAAACGACGGTTTTATTAATAATAACGACGTCTAATGGTTTTAAAAAAAACAGAGAATTCAAAGTTCAGATATGTTACCTTTCCTTCCTGATGTTTCCCATTTTTGGCAGTATCATCCTCAAAATGCTGGGATCTCACATTACCTCCAGAGCAGCTTGCTTTGTCAGACATTGGATTTTTGGGACTTTGGCTAATTCTGGGTTTAAGCATGCTTGGATCAAAATTGGGAATTAATTGAGAAAGCTGACTCAGGAAATGCTCCCTCTCAGCCTCTACCAATTGTTTCGTTCTAGCCTCCATCCTTAAAGCCTCTTCCCTTGCCTTAGCCTCCATCTTTTTAGTCTCTTCTTGAAGGAGAACTCTTAAACTGTCCTTCAAACGGTCGTCAAAGCTCACTCTCTGTGGTTTGGGTAAATTGAAATATTGCCTTGGTGAGATCCCAGCACCTACTCCTCTGACTCTGCCTGGATGCTCGGGGCCCAAAGCCATGGTCAGCACATCATTGCTGCCAGAAACAGTGACTTTGCCTTCCGAGACTTGTTTTTGCAATTCATCCTAAAACAAAGATATATAAAAAAGTAAGAACAAAAACACACGAGACAGTTATTTATATACAAACGACGTATTATATAATTTCACACGACGCAATAACATATAAATCGACGTTATTATAATTTATCACGACGGTAGTTATACCGACGTGGTTATCTTTTTAAAACGACGAAATTAATAAACCACCGACGTCTTATGCTTTATTTACAGATAACAGAGGGATGATTCAATATTCACACCTTTAACGACGTTGTTTAAAACATTTCGACCTAGTAATTTACTACAGACGACGCGAAAATGAACCACCGACATCTTATGCTATAATTACAGAAAACAGAGTTGTGATTCCTGATTTAGACCTTTAACGACGTTTTTTAAAATATGTCGACGTGGTAATATCATTCACATGACGCAAAATATAACATAAGACGTAATAAGAATTATTCACAGTTTAATAAAAATTTAAAACAGAGTGAGTAGGCTTACAATTAATTTTGCTTTCTCTGCCACCTTTGGATCAGGGATGTTACCATGTTTGTCCTGTCTAGCTCTCTTCCATAAGGTAGATCGATCAATTTCTACCCCAGGCATGGTTTCCTCCAACTGATCCTCCAAACCAGCATATCCTTTTCGAGACAATCGATGATTGTACTCGAGTTTCTCCCTAATCTGTGCATGTTGAGAATGCACAGACTCAAAATCTTTGGATAACCTTGAAGCTACAAAGGCATCCCATTGTGCTTTCTCTATGAATTTATATGTTTCAGGGGGTTGGCTTAATCTCTCCCTGTCATTGGTGTATGGAAGGATATATTGCCTCGTTAGTGTAGACTTGAAATCCTTCCATTTCTTGGCAGCAGAAGCTAACACAGAGCTCTTGCCCCCTTGACCTACCACAAAAGCAAGGTCAACTGCTTCCCAAATCTGCTCCTTTATATCCTTGGGGATTTGAGCCCATTTCATGTCCACAAGTGGAACTCTGGAGCGTGCCAACACACCAATGTAGGACTGCATCTCACTATGTGCTTGGCCAATTCCTTTCCCCCTTTTATTGTACTCAACAATTGGCCTCAGTTTCTGAAGTTTTCTCTTCACAACACGAGGCATTGTGCTCATACCTCGACCAGACTTTGAATCATCAGAGATTGTTGTCGTGCTGGTTCGTTCTGTCTCAGCAGATGATGAAGCAAACTTCATCTTCTTCGAAGGCTTCACTTGAGGAGGTACCATTCCAAGGTCCTTACCTCCATTTTTCTTGGAGCCAGAATCCTTACTTTGGTCTTGGTGAGAAACCATTTTTACAGACAAAACTGCAAGTGAAAATATTTCAGGAAAAGATTAAGAACACAAACGACAGTTATTAATAAAATACGACGTATGATATGATTTTAAACGACGCAATGAAATAATCTCAGACGTAATAAATGTTTAAAACCAAGGTAATTAAACAACGACGAAATAATTAACTATAAACGACGTGATAATTAACTATACACGACGAAATATTTATATAACGTCGTGGTATTGATGTTCACACGACGTCAGTCGTAATATACCGTCGTCTATATAAGGATCCAAAACCCTTCTTTCTTTCTCTGTGAATGTTTGATTGCAGATTTGATTTTTC
Source organism: Prunus persica (assembly GCF_000346465.2). Classification (NCBI taxonomy): domain Eukaryota; kingdom Viridiplantae; phylum Streptophyta; class Magnoliopsida; order Rosales; family Rosaceae; genus Prunus; species Prunus persica. Next base: position 4,135,044 of record NC_034016.1, on the reverse strand, counting down.
TGAACCATGGTTTTTGTTTTCTAATTTGATAAAATACAAGGCCAAGAAAGAAAGTTTTGGAATCTTATATAGACGACGGTATTTTAATATGACGTCGTGGTATTAACATTCACACGACGTAAAACAATAAGATACTGTCGTCTATATTAGATACCAACCCTACTTTCTTTTTCTTTATATTTTATCAAATTAGGGAAAAACAAAAACCATTGTTCAGAGAAATCAAACCCGCAATTAAACAAGCAAATAAAAAAAAGACTATAATTTTAAAAACAACTTTGTCAATTTTCAGACGACGCTAGAACGACTGACGAACCGTCGTGGTCTACATATTTAACCACGTACATAAGAAGCTACCGTCGTCTTATTTAGTTGAGGTAGTTGTCTTCAAAGTTGGAAACTTTCCCTCTTTGTCTGTATATTTTATCGAACTTGGAAAGAAGTAAAATGATTTTGGCCAGAAAAAAGGTAAAAAGATTTTTCAAACAAAAAACGTATGAGCATGCAAAACAGCAACCAAAATAGTGAAAATGAAAGCTTACCTTTTGCGTGCAATGAAAGCAAGAGGAAGATTATGTTTAAGTTCAGAGACGACGAAGAAGACGAGAGGAAGACGATGAGATACTCTGACAGTGCTCTGACAAGGAAAAAAGTCTAAAAGTTTTCTCTGGGAGATTGAACTTTTTAATCGGGTTTGGAAACAGCGCATGTGTATGTCAGGTAGACGAAAAGTTGCTTACATATAAACCATTTCAAAAAAATAATACGGCGGTTACATATAACTACGACGTATAAATTACAAAATACGACGGTACATTTAACTTCGGACGTGGTAAATAAATACGACAGTAGTGTTGTAGGTACCGTCGTAGTAAACTCAAAAATTAAAGTACATAAGTAATAACTCGCGTCATGGTAGATTATTTAACACGTCGTTTTTATTAATTTACCGACGTGGATTTCTGTAATATACGTCGATAATACCGACGTTGATTTTACAATTTAAACGGCGGTTTTTTTGTAAGGACCGCCGTTGGTTTTAAAAATTTATTCTATAAATTTGTCGCTTTCATTCATTTTCGGTTTACATTTAAGGTTCCAAGTTCTTCCTCTCTCAGTCTCTCACGTCTCAAAGACAATAATTTGGATGTCTTTCTCAAAGAAAAATTGACCTTACTCGCATCAAATATATGTCCACAAGAAGAAGCTTGTCAACTAGCCTTCTCACTTCCTTGATCAAGCCTGATAGGACACTTAGTGCTTCTGAATACTCCTTGCTTTCCATCAAAAGAGATGCAAGCCTGGCCTCCACTCGCTGTCGAAGGAAAGTTCGCTTCTCAGGGAAATCTAAAGATCAGATGTGCCTGATCCTCTGCTTGATTTTCTTGCCTAAGAAGATCCGTCGGATTTGTGATAGCCTCTTCCTTTATCCGTAGAGCTTCAGAAGAAGAAGATGGGTTTCAAGAATGCGATAAAGAATAGAAATGGCTTCAGATGGCCTCTAAAGCATGAGCAATTGAATCAGTAGTTGCTGGGAGATATGATGAAGACATTGTCAATGCTTTGAACTATACAAGTCCTGCAGAAAGATAAAGGACCAAACTGTTAAAGAAACTGAAACAACGGCGGTTTTCTGTTCTACCGTCGTCTTTTCTCGTCGTTTATATTAAGGTAAGATGGCGGTAGATTTATAATTACCGACGTAGATTATTTTGTTAAACGTCGTTAAGTGTACTACAACCGACGTGGATTTTATTTTTAAATTATAAATAGAGTTTTTTTTTCCCGTATTCTTTCAGTTTTAGTTTTCAATTACAAAGCGTGATAAATAGATTTTTCTTTCCCGAGGAAATTTAAAATGAGGGAAATTAATGTTCTAGAATTTGTAAACTAACACGACGCAATATTTGCAAATCTGTATCATCTGTTAAGATTATGATGTGGAACAGAGTTCCATCTGGTAAGATTTCGTAACCCTTGGGATCTCAGACAAATCTGATTATGTCGGCGGTGTTCTATATAAACCGTCGTGGTTATTTCAATTCTTGTCATTAAGTAGATCTACCGACGTAGGATAAGAAAATCAAAGAAAAAAATTGTTAACAAAAATTCTTATTAAGACGACCGTTAAAATTAAAGGTACGACGTATAAAATGAATAAATACGACGTTAAATTTTATTGTACGATTTAAAGATAACGTCGTAGAACTATACGATAATGACGTCGATATATTTATATTTTCCGTCGTTGTAAATTAATTTAATACGGCGATATTTTGTATTTTAAAGCCGTGGATTTGTTTGTAATTATACGGCGTCTTATACGAAAACCTCGTCGTGTTATTTTATGAGTAAAAACGGCAGTTTTTATTGAAATCGTCGTCTTTACTTTCTACGTCGGTCGATTCATAACTTCTGCCGTTCTTTGTTGGCATTGATTTTACACTGCGGAAATCTGTTTCAAATAGACGTCGGTTGTTTAATTATGTACGTCGTTGTTTTTTAACAGCCATTTGAATCTCCATTTTTTAGTTGTCTAAGGTTGTATTACACGACGGTGTTTTTAGAACCGTCGTCTTTTTATAAACCACGACGGTTTTCACTTAGACCGTCGTTGTTTTCTGGTCGTCTTTTTCACTTTTTGTAGTAGTGTCTCTTTGTGTAAGTAGCACAGTTATTGCCAATTTGGGAGGATTTGTTCACATTTTTCCCCAGCTAAGGTCTCTGTTGATATGATACATTTCTTGATATTAAACATGGAGGAAGTTCAGGCTTCTGTACAATGGCCTCACATACATATTTTTTTACCTGCAAGTCAATTGTTCATAAAGGATACTTAAATGAATTTGTTTATACCTTCTTAGTGGTATTGTGACAGAGCTTCGTATCTCTTTTTCTTGCTTATACTCTTTGGATATCTGTAGCAGTTCGGTGTTTTTTTCTCTTCTGTGTATTTCTGCAGCAATTTGGTGCTTTTTCTCTTTTGTGTTCTTTGCCTCCTTTAGTCCCTTTTTATAGACTTAGAGGAACTGACATAGTGGAGCCAGTTATGGCCTCACGTATTGTGTGGGTGGGAGTAACTTCCCATTACAGTCACCCCCTCAACGTACATGTTCTGATACTGCTTTTAGTACGTTAATATTTTCTTTGTAAAAATATTAATATTAATTCATTTGGGCCTAAAACAATTTAGCAACAAGTCCACAAAACCATTTTAGCTATGAGCCCAACTTCTTTAAACTTGGGCCAATATTTAATTTGCTGTCAATGAATTTTTTTATTTCAACACCAGTATAGAAGAAACAGCATATGCTGTTGATCCTTGTCCTTCTCTAAGCTAAATTTCTTCAAGTAATTAGAGAATGAGCAGTTCTGGTTAATTGCGGCAGAAGGGATAATGAAGGGCTTCGCCAATTTTTCTTGGTTCTTTCTTATGTGATAATCTCCGACTGCATCCACAGGCCTTCCATAAGGCCTAAAACCAAAAATTTGAGCCATGTCCAGCAGAGTTGGAGACATTGGGCCAATACGGAAGTCAAAGGTGTTACTGGTAGAATTCCAGAAACACAGAGCAGCAGCCATAAGGTTCTCATCTCCGTTAATAGAATGCCTGGACAAAAGAATTGCATCATAAATACCAGCCCTCTTCCAATGAGCTCCGTGCCTTGGAAGAAGCCTATCAATCCAGTCTGACCATTTCACTGTGCTATTCCTCACTTCACTTGAAGGAAACGAGCGACTCAGATTCTTGCTAACCCAGGTATAGGAGGCCAGAGAAGTAGAACTTTGATGACACAGAGGGGCCTCAGCATCATCCTTGAATAAAATGGTCATCTCCTTCAGTACAGGACCAAACCAATGAGGACCCAGAACAAGGGTGTTCTCGAAAAGATGGAGTACATTCTCGTCCAGATTCTTTTGCGCAAAAGGATGCAGCCTGCTTCGAACTTCTATCGCATGGTTATCAACACCATCTCCAGTAAGGAATGCAGGAGAGCACGAAGAAGAGGAACTCTTGGCACGAGTGTTTGGGGAAGACATTTTCTTTTTCTTTCTTTTCTTTTCTCCAGAAATCAGATGAACAGAGGGAGATTGGAAGGAACAAAACCGAAAAAAACAGAAGGTCTCGAAAGGAATGAAAGCTGAGACAGAGCTAGGTTTTTATGAACAGTAATGAAGTTCGGCAAGAATTTTATAAACTGAGCAGGAAGATCATTGGAGAGTAGGAAGGAAGGAGTTTTTGCTCAGATTTAATTAGCCGTTAGAACCCATTTCCCCACGAAGCCTAATCGAATAGGCAGACGTGCGCTAGTGCAATGGCAGGAAATGGCGCGCATCATTGATTGGCCAATCCTTAAGTCTGAAACCGTTTTAAAACGATTCAGACTTAAGGGGGCATTGTTTGGGCCAAAAAGAAATCCACGCACGCCAGCCCACTTTTCACAAAGGCCCACAAAACAGAAAAAACAGAGGACTAGGCTTTGATTCGAAAGATAAGAGGAGACCCAAAACTAAATCAGAAGGCCCATGTCTTTTACAAAACTGGCGGAGTTGTAAAAACATCAAGATTAAATGGCAATCAACCACTGAAGTAGATCAATAAAAAATGGGATTGGACCCAGCTTCTGACTCACCACTGATCTCAAAAACCCAGAGTGCAGAGTCAGCAAGATGTTTTGGAAAGACTATTCTTAGAACCCACGTGACTACCCGATTTAGAAAGTCAACAATTTCCGCAAAAGAGTTTATTTGGAATTAAATGAAAGCAGGTCATTTGCAGGGAATTACTCTGGGGCTAAAAGATCAAAAATCTTTTTATAAATCAGAGATATTGTTTCTGCTCCAGAGAAGCCACCATCTTTCAGAAGATACGCAGGCTATACTCTCAAAAAAGGATAAGCAGGTAACAGAGAGTTGTTCAAATGGAAAGTCACACTAACCATCACAGTTTGAGCTCACACAGGGGGGCAGTTGGAATTAGAGAAGGGTTACATTCTCTTTCGAGAAAAACAGGAAAGTGATTGTCTTAAAAACTTGACCACTGATGGCTTATCTGCCAGAACTGATAGAATCCCTTTTCTTCACAATTAAAGATGAGAGATCTTTTGAGAGTTTTTGCCGCCCATTGTTAAAAGAATTAGAAACCCTACTTCAAAAAAAAAACATTTCTTATAAATATAGAAGAGGGTGAACAGGTTGAAGGACAATCAAATGAAACAACCAAAAATCAACCAAAGACAAAGCCACAAAAGAAGCCAGCCATAAATCAAAACTTCCAGTTCAGACTTAGAGAAATAAGTCATTCAAAACGAGACGTCTCTAGTTACAAATTTGGTTCAGCAAGAGCCAAAATAAGCAGAGTTTGAGTGTTTACAAATATAAAAATCTCAATAAATTTATGGAAAGCCCTGATCAAGCAGAACAGGTACTATAGTGCAGTTTCGGCTCAGTAAATCCTCGAATTCAGCCACTTCTGCCCCTTTCAAACTAAGGAGGCTACAATTCTGCCCGTTCAGGGCTCGAAATAAATTAAAGCTCTGCCAAGCTCAAACTTTGGTATCGATTTACAACTGAAGCTCAGCAGTTGAAGTTGTTGATAGTTCAGTCCAGCATATGCTTACCCAGTCCAACCTGGATCAGAGACTTCTATCCAGGCAGAAATGGAACTCCAACTTTTCTTTCTGTCTTTCTAGAGTTGATTTTTTCCTTTCTAGTTTTGTACAAGGCAGTTCTGTCTAAAACAGTCCACTTTATTATCAATTATTGTAGCCAGAACTACAAATTTTGTACTGAGATAAATTGTGAAGTCCTCACCTGTCTGAGGCAGGAAAAGAACTTACTTGGGAGATATTCCTCACCCAAATTCACAATTGCTTGTTTAGAAATCATTAACTTGGGGCGCAAGTTATCTGTTTTAAGGAAGTTTGCTAGAATTTTTATTGCTAGCAGTGGCACGCTCGCACACCAAAGAAAGTGGACTTATTGACCATTCAATGGTTTCCAAGCTAATGGGGAACTTTGCTCTTCCATCACAGGAACAAACATAAAACGGGTGAACAAGAAGTAAATTTAGAGTCAAGGTGTTACAATCTACCCCCCTTATAAAAATTTCATTCTCAAAATTCACATACCTGTCAATAGAATAGATAAGGGTACTTGGCCCGCATCTGCACCTCGGGCTCCCATGTAGCTTCTTCCACAGTTTGGCTTCTCCACAAAACCTTTACCACAGAATGGATCTGGAGCGCAACATTTGTTCTTTCCTATCCGGGATCTGTACAGGTTGCTCCCCATATGACAAATCCTCTCTCAACTCTATAGGTTGATGCTCCAAAACATGGGAAGGATCTGGCATGTACCTCCGTAACATAGATACATGGAACATGACGTGTATTCGGGATAGTTCAGTGGGTAAGGCCAATCTATAAGCATCAGGTCCAATCTGCTCTGTGATCTCATAAGGTCCGATATAACGAGGGCTTAACTTCCCACGTTTCCCAAACCTCATCACACCCTTCCACGGGGATAACTTCAAGAATACCAAATCCCTAACTGCAAACTCAAGATCCTTAGACCTGTTATCTGCATAACTCTTCTATCGGTCTTGGGCGGCCTTCAATTTCTCTCTGATCATTTTCACCTTCTCGGTGGTCGCCCGTATACTATCCACTTTTTCCAATTTCTTGTCACCCACTTCATTCCAGCAAATAGGAGTTGTGCACTGCCTCCCATACAACGCCTCATATGAAGCCATCTCAATACTTGAATGATAGCTGTTATTATAGGCAAATTCTATCAAGGCAAGGTGACTATCCTACGCATCCTTAAGCTGTAACACACAGGACCTCAACATATCCTCTAGAGTCTGGATAGTCCTTTCCGATTGCCCATCAGTCTGTGGGTGAAAAGCTATACTGAATTGTAACTTAGTACCCATAGCTTCCTGTAAACACCTCCAGAATTGAGAAGTGAACCTAGCATCCCTGTCCGATACAATGGACACAGGTGCTCCATGCAACCTCACGATTTCTTCCACAAAAAGTTTCGCCAACCTTGACAAAGAATAGGTCTCCTTGATGGGTAGGAAATGGGCAGATTTGGTGAGTCGATCAACTATCACCCAAATTCCATCATGTCCCTTAGAAGTACGTGGAAGCTTGAAAACAAAATCCATGGTAATATGTTCCTACTTCCCTTCAGGAATCGGAAGTGGTTGCATAAGTCCTGATGATTTCTGTCGCTCTACTTTCACTTGCTCACAAATCAAGCATCTGCTAACATACTTGGCAATGTCTCCCTTCATATGCGGCCATGAATAATGTTCCCGTAGCGTCCGATACATCTTGGTACTACCCGGATGCATAGTATAAGCAGAACAGTGAACTTCTTCCATGATTTCTCTTTTCAGGTCATCATTGTTCTTAGGCACAGAAAGACGAGTACTAGTTACCAAAGCCTCATCTTCTCTTATGGCATAATCCGTTCGTGTACCATTTTCTACTTCTCCCCTTATCCTACAGAGTGTCGGATCCTCCAATTGAGCTGCAATTACCCACTCCACCAGGATCAGTCTCATATGCAAGCTAGCATGGATTCCACCCTTTTCAATCATTCCCAATTCTACTCCATCCTTCCTTAGTTCCACCAACAACGGAAGATAGGCCGTTCTGAGATGAGCTAAGTCTCCAGTAGTCTTCCTACTCAGTGCATCTGCAACCACATTAGCTCGGCCTAGATGATACTCAATTGTACAGTCATAGTCCTTGATCAATTCTAGCAAACGCCGTTGTCTCATATTCAATTCCTTCTGAGTGAAAAGGTACTTGAAGCTCTTGTGATCCGTGAAAATCTGACATGTCTCACCATACAAATAATGATGCCAAATCTTGAGAGCAAACACTACCGCAGCAAGTTCCAAATCATTGACAGGATAATTCTGCTCATGCTTCTTGAGTTGCCTAGAGGCATAAGCAATCACCCGATCATGTTGCATCAGAACACATCCCAAGCCTTATAAAGATGCATCACTGTAGATCACAAAGTTTCCCGAGTTGTCTGGAAGAGTCAAAACAGGTGTGGTGGTCAACCGTTTCTTTAGTTCCTGGAAGCACTGTTCACACTCTTCTGTCCACACAAACTGAACATTTTTCCTTGTCAACTGCCTGAGAGGCGCTGCTATCAAAGAGAACCCTTCCACGAATCGACGATAGTAGCCAGCTAACCCCAGAAAACTTCGTACTTCCATCATACTTGTGGGTTGTACCCAATTCACAATAGCCTCTACTTTTTACGGGTCCACATAAATCCCTTCAGCTGAAATTACATGTCCGAGGAATACCACTCTGTCTAGCCAGAACTGACACTTACTGAATTTAGCATAAAGCTGCTTCCTCCTCAAAGTCCTCAATACTAACCTCATATGCTTTTTATGCCCTTCTAGCGTCCTGGAGTAAACCAAGATATCATCTATGAACACAATTACAAAGTGATCCAAGTACGGTCGGAACACTCTGTTCATGAGATCCATAAATACTGTTGGGGCATTCGTCAGTCCAAAAGGCATCACCAAAAATTCATAATGACCATACCGCATTCTGAAGGCCGTCTTGGGAACATCCTCTTCTCTAATCCTCAACTGATGATACCCTGATCTTAGGTCAATCTTAGAGAAATACTTAGCACCCCTCAACTAATTGAACAAATCATCAATTCGAGGCAAAGGATACCTATTACGTACTGTCACCTTATTTGACTGCCAGTAATAAATACATAGCCTCATGGTCCCATCTTTCTTCCTCACAAACAACACTAGTGCACCCCACTGAGAAACACTGGGTCGGATGAACCCCAGATCAACCAGTTCCTGCAACTGAGTCTTTAACTCCCGTAGCTCGACTGGTGCCATCCTATAAGGAGTTTGATAAATAGGGTTGGTGCTTGGAATAAGTTCGATAGTGAATTCGATTTCCCTTTTAAGGGGCAAACTTGGGAGATCATCTGGAAAGACATCTGGGAGATCTTGAACACCGGGGATATCTTCCAGATTCAAGGTGATCTCTCAAGTGTCGATAATATGAGCCAAATATCCTTCACATCCTTTCTTGAGCAACCTTTTAGCTGTAATAGAGGAAATAAGACAGGTAAGGAGAACTCCACGCTCCCCACGAAAGATAACTTCAGGTTGTCCTGGACTCCTAAGCATTACTTCCTTCCGGAAACAATCCACTGATGCATGATGCTTCTTCAACCAATCCATCCCCAATATAATATCAAAATCCACCAAATCTAAAGGAATCAAGTCAGCTTCCAACCATGCATCGCCTACTTGGACATAACAATTTCTAAACACCCAGTCCACAAACAGAACTTCCCCCGTAGGTAAAGAAATACTAAAACTTCATGTCAAGGGTGTGGGTCTAATACTGACATACGGTACGAAGTTGTGTGCTACGAATGAATGTGTGGCCCCCGGGTCAATTAGAACACGTGCAAGATAGCCAAAGATAGGAATCATACCAGTGATCACATCCAGAGTGGTATGGGCTTCCTGCTGGGTCATTGAGAACACTCGAGCCTAAGTAGTAGAACATCCAGGCTGGCCCCTTGGGTGTCTACCACCCCTGCCCCTAGAAGATGACCATGCCCCGCTACTGGATGATCCTGCTGTTAAGGAAGAGGCACCACTCTAACTTTGGTTCTGACCCATACCACCTTGCCTCTGCTAGGCTTCAGTCCCCTGAACTCCTGTCTCTCTGGGGAATATAGTTGGGCAGCTCCTCTTGGTATGCCCCACTTGTCCACAAAAGTAGCAAGTCGCGCTATTGCCCTGATTCCGTCCACCTCCCTAAGTGTAGCTAGGACAATCCTTTGCAAAGTGCCCGATTTGCCCACAATTATAGCACATCAAACCCGTCTGCCATGAAGGAGCCCTGGCTGTGCTGGCTGTAGACTGCTGTCCAGAATATTGATTCCACGCGGTCGAGAACCTGATCTCCCACTACCCAAATTGGATCCACGTCCTCCAGACCATCCACTACTAGCCGAACCAAAATTAGATCCTCCCCTCTTTGATGGACCTTGACTAGGCCCACCAAATCTTGATGCATCTCGGCGACGTCTGCCAGCACTCACACTGAGTTTCCTCGCCACCCTTTCAGCTGCCTAGGCCAAAGCCCTCATGTTTGGGTAAGTATTGGCAGTAACCACTGCCTAGATCTCCAACCATAGACCTCCTCAAAGCGTCTACATCTTTCCTTTTCGGTGGCTACTAGTTCGGGTGCAAATCTAGACAATTCATTAAATTTATGCTCATACTCCAACATCGACATGGCTCCCTACTTCAGATATAGGAATTCGGACTTCTTGGCATTTAGATAGGACCGTGGATAAAATTGTTCGAAGAAGACCCGCCGAAATTCCTCCCAAGTAATGGCAGCCTGATTTCCATAACCTCTTCTGACTGCTTTCCACCAGTGATATGCATTACCCTTCAGCAGAAAAGTGGCCAAGCGGACTCTGTCACTGTCTGGACACTGTAGCACTTCAAATATCCTTTCCACATCGGAGAGCCAAGATTCAGCTTCAGCTGGGTCTGCACCACCAAGGAACTCCCTTGCCCCTAGCTGCTTGACCCTTTTTATTTCCGAACTCTCCGTGTTATGCCTCCCCTGCAAGGCCGTAGTCATAGTGCGGGTGAACTAACTGAGCACTTGCCGGAAGTCTAAAGCATTTTCTCTGGCTTGCTCTCCAGCATGTGGAGATGGCGGAGGTGAAGGTAGTGGTGGTGATGGAGGTGGTGGTAGAGGTGGAGGTGGAGATGGAGGTGGCGGATTCAGCCCCCATCTAGGAACGCGACCCCTCGTTCTAGCTCGTCGAGCTGACATGGTTCTACACAAAGAAACCACAGAATCATTAGTCTCAACAATGCAACAAAATGCAAAAGTCAAAGGAAAATAAACCTAATGCTCAATACCAACCTGACAGGACTTGCCTCGGAATTCCTCGGAAACCAGGACGAATCCCGTCTTTTTGCCGACATCACCCCTATGTCGGGCCCACTTACTAAAAACCGAGACTCTCTACCAAAATTTTGGCAGAGTCTCCCTGGTAAATTGAACAATCCCAACAAAAATCCACCTGCACAACAAGCTCATAAAACAATAATCTCAACTAGCAGCATGCTTTCAACATACAATAGAACATAGTAAAATGGCCTCCGGCCTCAAGTAAAACCTAACATGGGCAATAACAGAGCACCTAACAGATTTAATTTACAAGAACAAGTTGAGTAGAAAAAAATTACTCAAAGCCTAATCTACAGCGGTTCACGATACATGGCCTCGAACATGGCTTGCAAATCTCCTTGAGCGACTACTGGCTGAGGGGCGCAAAACAGAAAATATGTGAGTGGACAAAAACAAAGTTTGCATTTAAAACAACATAATAACCCCACCGGTTTCACCGGAATTGAGCGGGTGAGGCGGCGGCGCAACGACGGAAGAAAACCGGATGCGAACCAATCGCAATTGCTGACGAAACTCTGGTTTTCCAGTCGGGAAAACTAGTGGTTTGGGTTCGGGGCTTCAAGAGGAGTCGATCGGGACCAATCTCGTCGTATGGGTTGGCCGGACGTGGTGGCGGTGTGGTGGTTTCTGGTCTCGGTGAACAATAGCATGGGAGAGGGGTTGCGCGCAGAGGGATAGAGAGAGAGAGAGAGAGAGAGAGAGAGAGAGAGAGGTAGAAAGTGAAAAATTAGATTTTTACCCTAACTCTTTTCGAAATAATTACGATCGTGCCACTGAGTTTCTTTTGATCGTAACTTCTTCGTTACAATTCCGATTCAAGCCTACTGCGTGTCTACAGACTCGTCTCAGTACGACCAACCCAAAAATACTAGTCACTGTCCCAAACTCTTTTCGAATGAGAAAATGACTAAAATACCCCTACCCCAAGGGTAATTTATTAATTTCACTTAAATAAATTAAATAAGGAATTAAATTTGGAGTCGGGGTGTTACACAAAAGATGAAGACATACATTTTTTCAAGTTCAAGCCAGGTGTGAAGAGACTTGCTGGCGGATTTTATTGAAGAATTGATTGTGATTATAAAGAGAAGTAAAAAGGGAGAAGAGAAGACAACACCGTTGAAGCTAAAGAGCCTATTTCATGTCATTCATAGCCATTTAATGCCCACTACCTCACCGTTATTTCTTTTCCACTAACTCTCCACCATCAACACATGTTTAATCCAATTAATCTCTCACTTAAACCCTTCATTACCCACCACGAATGTATTAACTTCCCACTCACCTCATTGGCTACTATAAATCACCGATCAACATATTTGGCAAGGGCACCACTACGACAGATTTCTTTATCCATTTCATTCAAAATTTAATTTATATTTTCCTTTGAAATGAGTTGCTAGAACTCTAGCTAAGGCTAAAGGGAATGTTTTTTGAGTAAGTTTGTGAATTATTCTTTAATCCAATATACGGTATGAATTGCTAAATTCTTTTATTTTTGGTTGTTCAATATTTTCATATCCTTTTATTTTGATTGATGTTAAGTGCTACTATCTTTTCATGAGTTCAATTATATTTTTCTCATTGTTAAGAACTGACTTAGCATGCTTTTAAATTAAAAGAGTAGATATTAAGCAATTCCATTTTCTGAACAATCACTAAGAAAAGATAACATTGAAAAATTAAATTGGTTTTAATTTCTTTATATCTTCCGGTTAAAGTTTCTCAATGATAATTTTAATCGAGTTATAATTTGGATTAAAGAGCATGAAACATATTTTGCTTAAAGAATTGAACCTGGATGCCTTAGCTTTTCCATTATTGATATTTCATTTTTAAACTCAATTTCCACAACAATCAAATCAAATTACTTTTCCATTTTGCTTGTGACTTTTATTGTGGTACGTTTAGTTATTTCTTTGTGTGCAGATATTTGCCTACCTGCTCCTTGAGGATACGATACTTGGACTTCCAAGATTATTACTACGTGTGACTACTTGCACTTGGATAGACGCAACACACTCATCCAAACAAACATCCAATGTAATTCAAACCAGCAGTTATGATTTTCCATCCAATGAAAAAATTTGTTTTTTCATGGATCCAAAAGTTGACGGTGATTTTAATGCCATTGTCTTCTATATATACACACACAATTAAGAACGAAAATAGAGATCCAAGTAGGATTGTATTGTGGAAGATCATAAAACTTCAAACGTTAAAGATTGAGGCAGATTTAGCTAATATGTACTTGAATCAAAGTACCAAGAGAAGAAAAAAGCTAGCACTCTTTATGTTGTTTTATTAAGTCCTATAAGCTAAAGGCATCTAAGGCATCAAGTAGTAGAAATATGTTTCACAATACCACTATATACATAGGAAAAAAATAATTGAAAAATAAAGTAACTATGTAGGAATGTTGTTAATCACCCATTTATTAATCTATTGTTTCGAATCTTAATGTTGCAACAAGATGATCTTAGGAATGTTGTTTCCGATGTTTGGTATTTTAGACCCAATTTAAGTTTGTTGCTAATCAATTTATCTTTGAGTTTAGCTTGTTGCCAATTACAGTTATGACGACGTCCAGATGAGCACCACTTGCTTCATCGTCAAAATTCAGATGATACTGAATCAAATTCTTTTTAACAAAATTTGAGAAACAAAAAGGCCTTACAAGGGAAAGCAACAATGGCGCCTTTCAACCAACCATACTTTTTAGCAAATTATTCTCTGGTTCTCTTCCTCATCCAAGTAAAAACTTTTACCACCAGAGTAATGATCCACTGAGGAAAATTCCCGCCAGAAATGTTCAATTTGGACCCACTATGAAGGATCCTTCAGAACCAAGGTTATTAGGACGGTTATAAAGCTACTCCAAGCAAGCTTTTCGTCACCGGTTGGATCAAGGAATCCTGCTTTTAGAGAAGAATTCAGTACCAAAACTGTTGGCAAGCCCTTACTTACTTTGGATTTTGGTTCCTTATTTAATTAGAATTTTGGTTACTTACCAATTATTATTTAGTCCTATTGTAATAGAGATTTATTTCCTATTGTAATTTAGATATATTTCCTATTTTATTTAGGGTTAACACATCTTTGTACTTGTATAAATACCTCCATATTGGAGAAGAATAATAATATGAGCATATCTTAGCATAATTGAATATTTGCCCTACTTTGTTTGACATGGTATCAGAGCCTGGTTGCTAATCCTTGAGATCCTCTGACAAATTGAGAGTCGTTGGCGTTCCTCATTCCTAACACATCATCGGTCCTCACCTTGCTGTAAATCCCTGTTTCTCCTTTCCTTAATAATCAACATATATTTCTTATGCCTTAGCCATAACCACACATTTCTGTAATTTTACCCTTGTCTCTGTCCTTGCCGTGTTTATGTTGAGTCATTACCTTTCTTTTTCTCTACATATGCCTACTGCTGCCTTTTTTCTCTTACTTTTCATCTCTCTATGAGCTTGCTTTCTGTTAAAATAAGATTGAGCCCATGTTAGTTTCAGTCTCCTGCGCTCACAACCGAGCCTCTCTTTTAAATGTATACCATATGGGCAACACGCCCCTTGGCCATTGATGGCCTGATCTCTTTCCTCCATGAGCCTCGTCACCGCTCACCGAGCCATCTCAAACCTCTGCAAGCCTCGTCACCGCTCGCCGAGCCTTCTCCTAGTTGGCCTTTGTCTCTCTGTTAATTTGGGTGTTACTTTCTCCAAATCTCGACTCTCATACATCGTCGAACTTGAGTGGGAGTGACACTGCTGCTCATCTATTCCATTGCAATTCACCTACCTATCTATCATGGCTGATTGTCCGTGCCTGTTTCTCAAGTACCACTAATCATATGGCTCTATCGACCCCTTCTCTTCAGGGCGAGAGGGAGAGTGAAGAGAAGTTGTCTCTATTGTTGTTGCTGCCACAGTTGTTTGCCCTGCCTTGTCTTGCTGGTGCCAGTGCCTTATATTGCTCTTGCTGGTGCCAGTGCCTTGTGTTGCTCTTGCTACTGTCAATATTATTGTCTCTTGTTGGGGACATTGTTGTTGTTGCTTCTATCGTGTTCGTGCCTTTGCTGGTGTGTTTTTCTGCTGCGATCATAACCATTGACCTTGCCTTTGTTTGCTTCGCTCCGTTGCTATGGTTATTGCTGATGATGTTGCTATGTTTTTTATCTGTCTCTTCCTTAACCCTAGACACTACCTATTTTAGCTGCACTATACACTTAGCCTATAATCCTAGCCTGCCGCCGCTGTCTACCTTGCTACTGTCGTCGTCGCCTCCCCACCATTCATCACCATGCCTAATGTTGATGCCTTTATTTCTTCACTTGCTTCTGGTTCAACTTCATCTATTGCTGTGCTCACAGGGTATTTGTGTTCTGCCTTATCTACTGCCCTACTCATAGGGTTTCTATGTTCTGCTTTACCTACTACCGTGCTCAAAGGGTATCTGTGTTCTGCCTTATCTACTGTCGTGCTCATAGGATTTCTGTGTTCTAGCTTACCTACTGTCGTTCTCACAGGGTTTCTGTGTTCTATCTTATCTACTTCTGTGCTCACATGTGTTCTGTCTTATCTACTGCCGTGCTCACAGGGTTTCTGTGTTATGCCTTATTTACTGCCGTGTTCACATGGTTTCTGTGTTCTGCTTTTATGTGTTCTTCTATGTGCCCTAGTTTTTAGGGTTTGCTCTTATGTTTTCGCTGCGAACTTTGCTTTAATTTGTCACTTGTTTCACTCTTGGTTGACGAAAAGACCTTCTCTACAATTGTTGCTTCTCAAGTATGGTGTTCTGCGACTCGCTTGTCAAGTTGGGTATGTGAAATATCTTTGCCCCAACTTGAGGGGGAGTGTTGGCGAGTCCTTACTTAGTTAGGATTTTGGTTCCTTATTTAATTAAAATTTTGGTTACTTACCAATTATTATTTAGTCCTATTGTAATAGAGATTTATTTCCTATTGTAATTTAGATATATTTCCTATTTTATTTAGGGTTAACACATCTTTGTACTTGTATAAATACCTCTATATTAAAGAATAATAATAATATGAGCATATCTTAGCATAACTGAATATTTGCCCCACTTTGTTTGACATAATACCACCAAAAGGCGCATCACATAACATGTCAATGCAACATTCCACTGTCTGCAACACAAGGCATATCAAAGAAACTTGTGGCAAATAAATTGTAAAACAGTCCAACTGCAGAGCATTCCCTTACATGGGAGAAAAGCAATTTGTTTGCCTTTTAGAAGGAAATGCGAGGGTAAAAAGACAAAAGGTACAGGAGATCCTCTTGACAGATTGCTCATGCATGAATCACAGACTGCTCAGGGCATTCTCTAGCCTCACATGCCTGTGATCTCACAACCCCCTGTGATCACTTGCATGTGATCTTCTGTTCTGTGTCTTTACTTGATTACAAATGTTTGCCCATTGTCATTTATAACCAATTCCAGCTTCTTGCACGCTAGAAATGGCAAGCCAACACTTCCAATCAACGCATGGAGCTCCCCCACTTGAGACATAATAATCTTCCAAAAGCACCAGAGACAATATACAATTCTTCATCCAGATATGACAAAAAAATTACTTGTACTTTCTGAGAAGTTTATCTTGAAAATTATTATAAGCAAGCAACATCAACAAGCATTTCCCAACCCATGCAATGTATCACCCACTTTCAGTAGAAATAACTCAAATCAATTCCTCCGATTTTTTTTTATTGCAGCACCATGAGAATCTTCAGCCACCTCCAATATACAATTTCTGCTTGAGCTTAAAGTCTAAAAGTTTATAACTCACTTATGGCCAAGCACCATACAGGAATCAGATGGGGGAAAATAAACAAGAAGTACTAGTAAAAAATTGCAAATTAATTCAATCTTAATACAAGAGAGAACCAAATCTTGAAAAAAGAGTCCAAGTTCCCTCTTTTATGATCAGTAACATTCAGTAGCCAAAACAAATGAAGGAAAAAGGGTGGTCTGTCGTCAGTGGCCATGTTCAGTTGGTGAGAGTGTACAAGTGAAGAAGACGATGAAGCAAAGTGTGACAAGTGATACATGAGAGGGAGACAATAGGGAAGATCAAAGTAGCTGATGCAGAGAAACAGAGTGTTAAAAAGGTGATACGTGAAAAATAGGGAGTATTTTTGGAAGACATTTTACCAAGATTTTCAAAAAGAGATTAGGCAATAAGCAAGGAGTTTCTCCAATAGACATTCTTCGCATGGTTGAACAGACTAGGAGGTTGCACTTGCACACAATAGGACATGACACATTCTTCACAATAGGACAATTCTTCATTGGATTCCTTTATCCTCCTTTAATTATTTTCTGAACCCTTACCCATCTTCACTTGTCTACTTCAATTATTTTCTAAACCATTACTCATCTTCTGTTGTCTGTAATTCGCACATCGGAAACTTGACTAAATAAAATACAACATATAGTGAATGTTTCCACTACTAATATTACCGAGGCCTTTGTGATAAAACCTCACACGTATTGGGCTTTATAGGTGGTTAAGTTTGGGACAATATCGGTGTTGCTATTAGTGGGCCGCTGGCCCGTTTCTCTGAAATTTAATTGACTGGGCCTTAATTGGGCCTTTACCCTTACCCAATATATAGTGTTCACATGTTGGGCTTGAATGTTTATCTTTACCCCTTACTCAATACGTAGTCTTCACGTGTTGGGCTTGAATGATTAACTCCGATGTGGACTTGGATCCACGTGTGGCCCATTATGTGGTGGTCACACATGAGAGGGCGTGTTGAAGAATATAAAGTCTCACATTGGAAACTTGACTAAATAAAATACAACATATAATGAATGGTTCCATTACTAATATTACTGAGGCCTTTTGTGATAAAATCTCACACCTATTGGGCTTTGTAGGTGGTTAAGTTCGGGACAATATTGGTGTTGCTAGTAGTGGGCCGATGGCGCGTCTCTCTAAAATTAACATTATCTTGTTTCAATCATGTTCTGAATCCTTGTCCATCTATCTTTATATCACTTTATTGGATTCCCTCACTTTTTCCTATCTTTTCTTATCTTTATTCAATTATGATCAGACATATAGGCCATCTCGTTTTGTCGTCTTGCCATTATTTCATGAGTGGGAATTTTTGTTCACCCTACACCTTACCCATTTGAATAGGCAGGCATTGCTTTGGTTCTTTAGGCAGGCTGCTTATTACTGGGTGAAGTATGAGAGGGAAGAGGATGAAGATTGCTATGCAAGTGCTCCAAGAAGAAGCAAATTTTTATGCACGTAGAGGTAGTAGCTCTACCAATTAATCTTGAAAGTAAGGTACAGGCTCAGCCTTAAAGACTATGCAAATGATTTGATGAGAAATGATCCCCTGTTTACTAGAAGCCAATTATCCACTCTTTTCGAGTAGGTCTATGTATGTACACAGAAACGTTTTGAAAATACGGGAGCGCTACTAGTGCATCATTGTATCCCCATGTTCAAAATAATTAACGTTTTAGTATAGTGGTATTTCTTTTCCTAATGTTAGAAGAAGGCGTAAGTTTGAATCCAAAATTACATGATGATGTTAATTCGAAGTTATACAATCTTATGCATCAATCAGATATTATAGAGTACAAATCATTATATTTAGTATCTAATTTTACATACTGAGATTTTCATGTGATTTTCCATCAGTCTAGTGATACACATGGCCATGTAAATTGTGTTTTATATCGACGCGTGTGTATCTAACCGGTGGCTTTAAAAAACCTCGCGAATTGACTTGGGTTACAGGTGTGGTTTTGGGTGTATTGACCGCATCTTTTGGTGTAACTGGTTATTCCTTATCTCGGGACCAAATTGGTTATTAGGCAGTAAAAATTGTAACAGGCGTACCAGACGCTATTCCTGTAATAGACTCGCCCCTAGTAGCTAAAAAGGTATTTGCATTTTCAATTGAGATGGGATGATTCTTTAAATAAAAAAATAAGCAATAACATCAAAGTATATTGTCTCCTGCTTAGACTGATAAATCCAAGAGAAATTACTATATCCTCTATTCAAAGAGGCGAAATGAGTCCGGATATTCTGATGATTCAGAAAGACGCCGCTACATGAGCTGCTCAATTCTTCTTACGAGGGATCCAAGTCCACTTAACTTCATCAAAATCCAATGTGAATAGACAAAAAGGAAAATACGAAGTCTAAGAACATATGTTGGGACTACCTCTCCAAAAATGTGCAACAAATTTGAGAAATAACATTTACAAAACAGGGCATCTTATGAAAAGGAACTAGCTACATTAAACTAAAAATAAGATCCAAGCTCATGTCAGTCCACAAAAGGGAAAAAAAACAAAAAACAGAAAACAAAAAAATCATTCCAAGATCATGCGCAAGACCTCCATGTAAAGGTCAAATATTGCTACCAGATGTATGGATAATAACCAAGAACCTTGAGATACAATAAGTACAATCAGGGTTTCTAGTCTTCCTAATGGAAAATACATCCAAATAATACACAACTATCATCTACACAAGTAATAGAACCTGGACCTTGCCTCATGTTTATGTACAAAAATGAGGTGCTTTAAGAACTGCCCGTTGCAAAGGTGCAAATTTGCAGCGTTGAGTTTGCAAGGGTATGCTTTTCTTTGTTATTGTCTTTTTATGATCCTAAGGTTTCTTTCTTCTTAACAAATGAAGCTTCCTTCTGACTCCCAAAAATAAAGGACATCCATACAAGTAGAAAATCAATCCTCAAACCACAACTGGCCTTTTTGGTCCTGCCAACTGCCTCTGTTTTAATCGGCTGTATGTCCTCTTGCATAAAAACAAAAGGAATCCCACAATAACAATCAAAAGCAAGTATACTTCCAAATAGGTATCCCAAATGACACTCCTAGTGCCCCATCTGCATTCACATGCACTTCGAAGTGGAATTCCTCCGCGATTGACATTAGGGTCGAGAACAAAATCTACATTTGTGCCTGCTTTGTCCAACCAGATACCTGTTGTCTTTGATTTGTACCCAGGCAGTGGCGGATCTATTAAGGCGCAAGGAGGTGCATCTGCACCTCTCATTGCCGGAAAAACTATTGTTGGTGCTTCAAATTGCCCCTTTGTTCAGATTACCTTATTTCCATTTTCAACATTTAAGTAAATAGAGTAATATAAAAATAAATGAAAGTAAATTTATATTACTCCATTTACTTAAGTTTACAATGTAAATAAGGAAGTACCCTCCATTTGGATTCAAATAAAAATACTAGAAAATCAAATTCCCACCAAATCAAAATATGAAAAATCGATCTTAGTGCAAAATACGATTTAGGCTAAAAATGATGGCTCATTAAGTCAATATATACATCATAATAAAATCCCGTAAAATCAAATTTTCTTAATTGATGAGCCGCCAAAAATTATCTTGAGAAAATGATTCTTGCAAAAAACCATTTTTCATACTTGGTCAATATTTTTACATAAAACAGTTTTTCATGTATGATATGAATGAATAAAGGGACCTAAGGTCAATCTAGGTAAAAAGTCTTAGATGTTCAATTCAGAGTTTTTAGCCATTCAAATTTGCACCTCCACTAAAAAAATTCCTGGGTCCGCCAGTGTACCCAGGGGCAGTAGCTGTGACTGCACGCAGCCAGTAAAACCAAACGAAAAATGGGGCATCAAATAGCCATCTTAAGATGGGCAACCATAATAGAATTACAATTACACGCATACATACATAAAAACTTGTTTCAAAAAGTCCTTATAGTCCTCATGTGTCAATTGGTCAAATAGCTCTTGGCCTTTACTTACTAGGGCAGAAAAATCCTTCTATGATCCCCCTTCTTTGTAAGAAAATAAGTTCCCTTACCAAAGAGAGCCGTGCAGTTACACCCAGAAAGAAAATTACAGATACAAGGTAAAAACATCCACACCACATCCTCTCATTTCATACCCCAATAATAAGGAGACACAAGCAATTCACTAAAATCGCTAGGCATTCTTTGGAAGGAGAAAATATTTGATGTTGAATGCCATGACAAATATTAATTTTTTGCCTGGCAAATAACGATTACCAGATGGCACATGTGAAAATTGTATCAGCTGTACAACTAAATAAGCGTGGTCCATAAAATGACACTAGTAGCTTTATGTCTTACGTTGTAATCATATTTCCTCCTGTTCTTTTTTAAAGCATCAAGCTCAGTATGAACAAACCATGTAATATGTAAATACCTTCATATCTTCCTCCAGAGGCAAGCAAGCAATAGTAATGCGCAATTCCTCTGCTAGCTTGAACCTGTGAGTTAAAATACATGGGTCATTGGTTTACATGTAGTCCACTTAAGTTTATCATGTAATGTGAGAATTATGTGTATAATACGTGAATTTTGTGTATCTTATTGAAATTTTTGTAAAAAATAATTAAACTTGAGAAATACATGCATACGTGTACAATACATTATTAAACGTGAATGTGCCAGATTCTTTATACAGCTAATAACTCTAAAAAATTAAAAATTAAAAAGGGACAATAGATACTCGAGTAATGACCTAATAGTAATGGATAGGGCTCTTGGGCTATATAGAGAAATTTAATTAGGACACCCAAACGATTACACAAAAGACTTGGTAAATAGAAATCAATTATTTTGTGGACTTTTTTTATAATTTTTTATATTAAAATATAATTACTAATTAAAGTGATTCAAAAAGGCTAAGATATTACTTAATTACATATATTAAATTAAAGAAGTACGCCAAAATAAAAAAGTAAAGAAACAAATTTTATATTTTTAAAATATTAAAAATAAAAAATAAAAGAATGCTCCCAACACCTGGGTGCCACGTGTCAAAATAGTAAAGCCTATTTTTTTAAAAAATTCAAAGAAATATAGTATAGCTATATATACGGGTTTACTACTAAAACACCCCCTGAACTTGTAGCTCACTTTCAACTAGCCCCTTATCCCTTTTTTTTAGAAAATTAAGGATATGAACTTTTTTTTCTTCAATTTCACCCATGTCATCTAAATCCTCAACATTTCATTTAATTCGCAGTTAAATATGAGGGTAAATTGATTATTTCTACGTGAAAATAAAATAAAATAATTTGAAATTTGAAATAATAATAATAGAAGTAAAGTTATAAAAAATATATATATAAATAAAAATAAAAACCTCACCTGCCATATCTGTCTCTCTGTCTCTCTACCTCTTTCTCTCTCTCTTAAATTTCATCACGATTTGGGCTTAGGATGCTGACAGCGTTGAGTTATTCTTGGCAAATTTGGGTTTGAGTTCATATTTGGGTTTAGAGATTCGCTACCTCCACACATCTCCCTCTTTAAGATTTGATTTTGTTTTGGTGGGGAAGCTGGGGATTCGATTTTTTGTGGCTGGAGTGGAGATGACAGAGTAGGGAGCTAGGTGTTGCGAATTGTTTAAAGCTGGGGGTTGGATTTTTTGTGGCGGGTATGGAGATAACAAAGTAGGGAGCTAGGGGTCAAAGAAGAATCAAGCAGCAGGAGGAAGAAGAAGAATCGAGCTGCAGAACAAAGGATTATTATTTGTTTTAGGGGTCTGTGGGTGGGGATAAGTTTTTTTTTTTTTTTTTTTTTTTTTTTTTTAACACTAGTCAAATTTTGTTTAAAAAAAAAAATTTAAAAACACGGAGTATAGCCGTGCGGCTGTGCCTTTTTTTTAAATTTTAAAACGAGACTCTATCGATTAGGCTCCACACGTCAAAAAAAATACGTATAGCCACATTTCATACATAAAAAATAAAAATAAAAAATAAAAAAGGAGCCTCCTAGTGCATTAGTTTGTACCTTATAAATATTATTTTGCTAGTTTCAACATATCCAAAGTAGAAATTAATCTTCCATTATATGATATTTTAATATAATTTTTATAACACATGTTATTCTTATTCAATAATATGTGAGAATTATTTGTATAATATGTTAATTTTGTGTGTCTTACTGAAAATTTTGTAAAAAATACGTGTATAAAATATTTGAAATACGTACGTACATGTACAATACGGCTATTATGTATTTGCTTTTTAAAAAACGTGAGACGCATATAGGAGTTAGAACACGAATGTATTATTGAAAAATATGTATGTACATATATATATATACACATATGTATATATATGTAAAAGACTATAACCGCTCGTGTATAATACGTGAATTTTATGTGTCTTATTGAAATTTTTGTAAAAAGTAGCTGTATTAAACATGAGAAATACATGCATACGTGTATAATATATTAACGTGAAGGTGCTAGAATCTTTATATGGGTAATAACTCTGGAAAAGTAAAAAATGAAAAAGGGACAATAGATAGTAATGGATAGGGCTTTTGGGCTCTAATTTTTTTAAATTAAAATATAATTACTAATTAAAGTGATTCAAAAAGGCTAAGATATTACTTAATTACATATATTAAATTAAAGACGTAGGCCAAAAAAAAAAGTAAAGAAACTAAATATATGTTTTAAAAAATTTTATTTTAAAAAAGTACGGCCGAGTAGCTATACTATTTATATATTTAAAAAAGGACGCGCCCAGCGCATAGGTGTCACGTGTCAAAACAGGTTTTTTATAAAGGAAAACGAGTATAGCCGCACGGCGATACAATTTCTTTTAAAAATACAAAAAAAAATCTAGTATAGCCGGCCGGCGATACTATTTATATATGTATATAAAGACACGCCCAGCGCCTATGCGCCACGTGTCAAAAAAGTACCGCCGTGCGCCTATGCTATTTTTGTTTAAAAAATTTAGAAAAAAGGAGTATAGCCGTGCGGCCGATAAATCCCTTTCTCAGATTATAGCCGAGCGGCTGGTTTCTCTCTTTTTATCGAAACACACTTTCATTAAAAAATGAAAGGGAAATGAAGGAAACAGGGTGTAGGAGAATATAATTTCAATTGATAATTTGAGTGGGCAAAACCCTTAACATATATACAGAGATTTCTGTATCTAAGAAGGAAAGAAAATAAATTACAATTGAATACTCTAAGTCAACAATACATACAAGGAAACTAAACTAATAGCATACAGCTATTTTACTTGATTGTGATACGACTATAGTGGAGGAGAAATTACAGCTTCCCTATACGCCCCCGCAAGATGGAGCCACCGTCGGTGACTTCAATCTTGGAACGAAGTAAATGGAAGCACTGGCGAGAAAGGGGTTTCGTCAAGGCATCGACTAACTGATCAATAGTGGAAACATGAGCAACCTTGAGAAGGCCTTGAGCTACAAGATCACGAACAAAGTGAATATCAATGGCAATATGTTTCATGCGGGAATGGAGAACAGGATTTGCACAGAAAAAGGTAGCATCAATGTTGTCGCAGGCAATAATAGGGGGTGAAGGAAGCAAAACACCCAATTCACGAAGTAAATTTTGTAACCAACAGAGCTCGACAGCAGTGCAAGCAACAACACGATACTCGGCTTTAGTAGAGGAGCGAGCAACAGAGTGTTGTTTGCGGAAACTCCATGATATCAAATTGCCACCAAGAAAAATGGTATAAGCAGTGGTTGATGTGCGATCGTTAGGATTACCAGCCCAATTCGCATCAGAGAAGGCATGGAGAGAGAGAGTGGTGCTGCGATGAAGATGAAGACCATGATAAATGGTACCTTTGAGATAGAGGAGCAGGCGTTTGAGAGCAGCCCAAATGCAGTTCAGAAGGCTAGTGCATGAATTGAGAGAGTTTGTTGACTGCAAAGGCAATGTCCGAACGAGTAAGACTCAAATATTGAAAACCACAAATAAGACTGTGAAAAGGAGTGGCATCAATAGGGGTTGCACCATCGTTGAACACGAGGACAGTGGTGGTAAACAAGGGCGTTGAAACATCCTTGGCACCTTCCATGTGAGCACGAAAGAGTAGATCTCGGATGTACTTGTGTTGTGATAAGAACAAGCCGGATCGTGTAGGAATAACTTCAACACCCAGAAAAAAATATAGAGAACCCAAGTCCTTGGGAGAGAAGCGTTGAGCAAGAGTATCAAGAAATTTGGTGATGAACAACCTGTCACTGCCAGTCACAATTAGATCATTGACATAGACAAGAAAGTAAGCCACAATAGAACCGTGGTGAGAAACAAAAAGAGAAGCGTTAGATGAAAACCATAAGAAACTAAGAAAGAGCTCAACTCCTTGTACCACGCCTGGGGTGCCTGTTTAAGGCCATGAAAGGCCTTGCGGAGCTTGCACACACGAGAAGGAAAAGCGGAATCAACAAAACCAGGAGGCTGAGACATAAACACTTCCTCGTGAAGAGTTCCATGAAGAAAAGCGTTATTAACATCAAGCTGTCGAATGGGCCAGCCACGAGTAAGGGCAAGGTGGAGGACAACCCGTATAGTGGTGGGTTTGACCACCTAACTGAACGTCTCATAGAAGTCAATGCTAGGGCACTGATGGAACCTTTTTGCCACCAAATGGGCCTTGTACCTGTCAATACTTCCATCAAGATGACGCTTGATGCGAAACACCCACTTGCACCCAACTAAATTTTGATTAGGACGAGAGGGAACAAGCTCCCAAGTTCCATTCCAGACCAAAGCAGTAAACTCATCAGACATGGCAGAGCGGCACTTGCTGTCTTTGATGGCATGAGAAACACAGGTAGGTTCAAGGGTGAGGGGAAGGGGATGTTGGGTTGTGGACTGTTTAGTGGTGGTGTGGAGCTGTTTAGGTTTAAAGATATTATTTTGAGAACGGGTAACAACATGAGAAGGGGGATGAGGTGGTGGATGTTGGAGCAGGATTTCTTTGAAGAAGAAATACCTCCACAGGTTCTTGACTGAAGTCCGCACACTTCCTTGGTTGAAAGATAACTCTGGATTACATTCCCAAGGTCGAACGGTGGAAATGGGGTGAGTACCTGCAAAAGTCACTCCAACGCTCAAGTCAATGTTTATGCAGTGTACTCTTAGTGTTCAATTGAATTTCTCGTACCTTTGCTGGAGGTCTAGTTGGGTTTTTATAGCGCTTCAAGTTCTTGGGTTTAGCCCCACTTCCCTAGCTTTGCGCATCCCATCCTCCAATTCATGGTAATGGGATCGGATGATCGTGTCTCCCTTGCTCCGCACCTTTCTAGTGGAAGGAAAGTTCGATCATCCCACGTCTTCTAGTTGTGGCATATGGGTTAAGCTATGATACGTGAAATTTGGTCCCCACAGTGCCCCCCTTTTTTCCTCTCTACACGCTTCGCGGGTGGAGAGGGAAAAAATGATTTAAGTGGGACTTTGGAACATGATTTCTTTGGATTGAGCGCATGTCGTCATGGTGGGCTCAACAAGCTATACGTTTCCCTTCTTAGGTTTGCTGGTCAAACCCAGAAATATGATTCCTATTAGCCTATCACCAACCCATGCACGTTACTTTCACACCTTGCATGTGAAATGTCCAAACATGAATTCTCATGCACGCTTTTCAAGTTTCAACTGTGGGCTGTTATCCCCATGTGGAGTATCCAAGTGCGAACAGCCAATCCCTTGTGAAAGTGGAGCCTTTTCTTTATTTTGGATTTCTACACCTTTGCCGATCTGATGGGCCCATGCGCATTTTTCTCTTTGCTAACCACTGGGGTGCGCTTAGCCTTAAGCTTTTGCCAATCCGGTGGGTCCCATGATCCTTGCTTTCTCTTTCCTAGCCGATCCCAAATGGATTGGGGTGTGCCTGGTTTTAAGCTTTTGCCAATCCAGTGGGTCCCATGCCTTTTGGTTTCTCTTTGCTAGCCGATCCCAAGCTTTGAGCTTTTGCCAACCCGGTGGGTCCCATGCCTCTTGGTTTCTCTTTGCTAGCCGATCCCAAGCTTTGAGCTTTTGCCAATCCAGTAGGTCCCATGCCTCTTGGTTTCTCTTTGCTAGCTGATCCCAAGCTTTGAGCTTTTGCCAATCCGGTGGGTCCCATGCCTCTTGGTTTCTCTTTGCTAGCTGATCCCAAGCTTTGAGCTTTTGCCAACCCGGTAGGTCCCATGCCCCTTGGTTTCTCTTTGCTAGCCGATTTGCCAACCCGATCGGTCCCATGCCTCTTAGTTTCTCTTTGCTAGCTGATCCCAAGCTTTGAGCTTTTGCCAACCCGGTAGTTTGATGCCTCTTGATTTCTCTTTGCTAGCCGATCCCAAGCTTTGAATTTTTGCCAACCCCGTGGGTCCCATGCCCCTTGGTGTTTAAGCTATCCATGCGGGCCCCAATACCCCTTAGCTGTCCATCCGGAGCCGTGCGCCTTTGGTCTCTCAGCCGATCCAAGGTGTTCACGAACTTTCTTTTTTTCTTCTTTCTTTTTCCCTTGCACTTGAGTTATCCGTGAGGGCCCCAACATCCCTTAGTTGTCCATCCGGAGCCGTGCACCTTTGGTCTCTCAGCCGATCCAAGGTGTTCACGACCTTTTTTTTTTCTTTCTTTCTTTTTCCCTTGCGCTTGAGCTGTCCATGACAGGACCCGACGCAATTTCCGCTTTGAAATCCGAGTCGAATCCTGTGCGTGTCCGACATCTGGCTAATGTCGGGCACAAAAGACCTTTTTACCCTTCTCGTTTCAAATTCTTTCCAAATTTCCCTTAGACTTCTGCCGAAAATTCGGCAGAGTCTCCCCTGTATTTTGACAAATCCCAAATTCTTCCGCCTGTTAAACAGTCAATAAATTCACACCAACTGCCAGAATATCTCAAGTAACCATTCTCAACTCTAGTTTCTCAATTTCAACTAGATATCAGAGCATTTTCTAAGGCTTTCGAGGTTTCAAGGATTTTCTTCAAAACTCTACCTTTCTTGATGGCGCGGAAGCTATGTATGCCCGGTGGTGGATCCCGCGTACTTCTACGGCCTGGGGGCGTAAAACAGATTGAAAATGTGAGTGGACAAAAATAATGTTCTTGAAAACAATTTTTATAAGCATAATAACCCCCATAACAATAACTTGATAAGTAAGGCTAAGGTTCACCTGTGTTTAATATAAGGTTTTCATCTGAAAATAAATATAATCGTAAGCCTATAGCTTCGTAACACTGAACAATTATATAAAGATACAAAAGGCGCAAATATCAAAATAACTGGTTTGAAATAGTTGAAAATCATAACTGAATAAAAGAGTTGAAAATCCTTTGAAAATACCACCTACTTGTACCCCTGTCATAACCGTCAATTCCCCTGGCAGGTCCGGGCGCCACGCAGTCCACCCGAGCCGCAAACTGGCGAAATCAGGGGACTATGATCAGCCTGATCTTGCCGGCAGATTCCTCGATGACACCAAGTCAGCTCGAGTCGCTCTGGCAGGATGCAGGGGACCGTAGTCAGCCTGATACGCAATCCTGGCAGGTCTCGGGGACACAGAGTCAGCCGAGCCGCAATCCTGGCAGGTCTCGGGACACCAAGTCTGCCGAGCCGCAAATCCTGGCACTCACGGTCCGAGCGTCCCCGTAACTCGTGAGGCAAAGTCAAGTGCACTGACATAAACTGAAATCGGACTGGATGTCCGTAGACATCGGTCCAACTCTGGGTAATCACCATAAATAAATGGGCACGAGGTGGTTTTAAAATAAATTCCTTTAGAAAAATCTGATTAATAACTGAAATCTCAAATTGTGCTGCTATTTCATCTGCCATAAGCCTCAAAATCTGTTTTCTATAACTCTTAAGCATGTAAAAGTAAGCAGCACACAACTCATAGAACTATTTCTGTATTAATCATGCTCGGAAACACAATAAAGCTTACTCAAGATCAAATAAGGAATTTAGTCAAATAAACCCGTTTATAAAAACTCTTTTATATAAAATCAATATAAAATCACTTATAAAATCTTATTTATGGAAAACCTCTATATAACTCATTTATATAAAATAATTCATGAATGAAAGTCCACTCACAGATGGTCCGAGCTACTTTGACCCTTCGAAGGTCTCTTTTGCAATCCTGTCGGGCTCCTGGTGCCTGATTACCCATAAAGGTTAAATTAATAAACTGCTGAATAAAAAGAATTTCAACTAAAAACCCTGCCCCGGCTCCTAGAAATACGTGCACTCGTTTCAGGTTACTTCTATGCCCACCTTAGCTTTTTGGGACAGTTAGACCGGCCTTAAGAGACCCGAAACCTAAATAAGCGGTAAGCTGCCAGATCGGCCGATCAGGGACCCCGTGGGTCCACGGCCTCCGATGGCCAATCTGGGCTCCTCTGAAGGTTCCTTACAGAGAAGGAACCATGTTCTGCGATTTTGGTCCGAAACGGACGGTCGGATTAGCCAAAATCGCGTTATCGCTTAAAATCCAAACCCTAGCCCCAGGGTTCGCGATTTCGGAGTATCCGGGACTCCGATTCGCAATCCGTTGAATCCTACACGATCCTGAGATCATGTAGACCGACATATCCGGAATCCAGCGCGATCCAATTATTTGACGACACTGCACCCACGGATCGCGCGATATGAAAAATCCGTTCGGGGCTCAAACGGACTCCGAATCTAGATCCGCGAAATCCTACGCGCTCGTGACGACACGAGGGTCACAAAACTGCACAGAATTACTCCACCACCCTCGCCCACGCGTCCCAGCACGCGCGGTCAGATTTGGTTGTCTTAAGCGTTTTCGGGTGGCCGAAAAATCTCGGAACCAAGACTCCAAATTCCTATCCTAGGTAGAACACCCCATTTGGAGTCACTTTTGTTCTTGGACAAACCCCAAAAAGTGACCAGAAACAGTAGTTCTAGGCGGCCGAAGTTTCGGCCAGATTTCAAGTCAAAAAATGATCGCTTTAGGACTAAAATCGATCGAAACCCGTACATCCATCACTAGAACGTGAAAAATAGCTGAGAAACCATACCTTACTCGACCGATTTGGTGGAAAATTGAAGGAGAAAATCGAGCTGGAAGTTCGGGTGGTTTCGGACGAATCTCCGTCGGAAAACATGGTTTTCCGATCAACTCCGAGCGGCCCAAGGGTGGAGGTCGGTCAGGTTTTGACGGCGAGAGGGAGGCGGACCCGATGGTACCCACGGCGGAGATCAGCTCCGCCTGTGGTGGCCGGGCCGTCGCCGAGAAGGCGAAGGGTCGCACGGCCAAGTCGCGCGGAAGGAGAGAGAGAGGAGAGAGAGAGAACTGACGAGGGAGAGGAGAGAGAGAGATATAAAAATCTGACTTTTTGACCAAATTACCGTTTTGCCCTTCGCGGTTTTTAGACCATATCTTCTTCGTTACAGCTCCGATCCGGGTCTACTCCGTGTCCACGAACGCGTTTCGCCGCGCTCTACGCAATGGCGTAAGAGGAATGCCCAAATTCTTTCTCGACTAAAAAGTCAATTTTCCCCCAATTAAATAATGCGAGGGCAAAATAGTCTTTTCGCTAGAAGATATTTTCCTTACTTTTTAGATATTTTCTTTCTTTTTAGATATTTTGTTTTGGTTTGTTTTGGGTTCTTACAGTCCATGCGGGCCCCAATACCCCTTAATTGTCCATCTAGAGCCGTGCGCCTTTCGTCTCTCAGCTGATCCAAGGTATTCACGACTTTCTTTTTTTCTTTTTTTCTTCTTTCTTTTTCCCTTGCACTTGAGCTATCCATGCGGGCCCCAATACCCCTTAGTTATCCATCCAAATCCAGTCTTTGCGTGAGGAGGTGAACAAGCCTAGCTCCGTAGGTGTACTTACTACCTTGCATGACTTATTGCTTATATCCATTGCTCTTCTTCGTCTTTTATCGAAGTGCGTGCAGCTTTTTGTCAAAGAAGCGCATGCGTTGGGTCGAAATAATTTCGACTGGTCATATCAGACTAGGCTTTGTTGCCAGAGCCTAAGGCAAATATCTGAGCCGGCCACATCGAACCTTATCTTTGCTTTTGAAAAACTTTATCCCGTGACTTCTGTGAATTATTTTCCCAATCCTTGCCCCTGCTATAAAAGATTAGTCGATAGGGATACATCCATTCGTAAAACCGTTTATACATTGCTTTTGTTCTTCATATATAAGCTAAAGGGAGAGGAAAGTGTTCTGTGCATTTGAGAACTCCGCCGAAGGGCTTTTATTCTTGCCACCACCTAGTAAGTACTATTTTCATCTTTGCTATTTTCATGTCGAGCCACGAGATTTGGCCTAAGTCCAGTGGTGTCCCACCGAGCTACGAGATACTTAAGGCTCGCACTAAAGGATGTGTTCCCGACAACTTGGGGATCGATCCTCTTCCTTTATGGTCGAATATGTACACTGGTGCCGGTATCCCTCGGGGTTCTTTAATTCTCTCGCCGACCCACTTAGAGCATTTTAGGTTTCTGCTCCTTCCCCTCTTTCACATGCTCCTGTTCTTCTTGGGTCTTCACCCTATACAACTAAACCCGACTTCTTACCTTCTCATATCTGGGTTTCTAGCCATGGGTTTGAAGTGGGGTGTGTCTCTTAGTTTTAAGGATTTCATCTACCTTTACGACTTGGCTTGTGTTCGGGGGGAAAGTCACTATTTCTTTTTTACGTCTGGGCCCAGTAAAAAGGTATTTACTTGTAAGCTAACTTGGACCAAGTACTGGAAAAACCAACCTCTTAATCACTGGAGAGTGGGCGGCGCA
Source organism: Prunus persica (assembly GCF_000346465.2). Lineage (NCBI taxonomy): Eukaryota > Viridiplantae > Streptophyta > Magnoliopsida > Rosales > Rosaceae > Prunus > Prunus persica. Next base: position 4,103,441 of record NC_034016.1, on the reverse strand, counting down.
TAGATGTCTAACATGCCTATCCCGTCGGCATTTAGCCCAAAACCTGGTATACATATTTATGTCTTTGAAATAAAGCTCATTGTATTTTTGCGGGTCTAACTAACCTCTTCTTTTGGCAGTACTTCCTTCCGACAAAAGGTATCTCATTCCTAAGGACTGGATTGCTTGGTTGGAGGAGAACTTGGCTGGTCAGGCGTGGGATATCACATGCTTCGTCGACCCTGCGTCTCTCAGTCGTGTCTCCTCTGTTAGTCGTACGGCAACTTACCTCCCGTTCACTTTGGCTGATTCAAACCTGCGCGAAACAGACTTATTCAAGGACATTTGTACCGTCGACGTTGAGCTTTGTTGTACCGAGGATTCAGCGTCTCTTATCCAGGCCAGCTTTCAAGAAAGGGAGGCTGAGTTAGCTCAGCACAGCAGCTCCTAGGACTGTGCCTCCGAGTCTGATTCTTATCAATTGGATATGTCAGCGCCACACTCATTGTCGATCCCAGGCTGCAGGGAAAAGGGACCGGGAAAAGAGCCCGAGCACTCCGGGTCTGCGAAGAAGTCCCGTCATGCTTCACAGGTCATTTTGGGTTTGGGTTCACCCAATGTATCTGCTTCTAGTACTTCGTCCTGACCTCAGCAAGTCCCTCGTGCCCCCACTCCTGCTAGCTCACTGGGTGAGAACGACTCACGACCATGATTGACGAACAGATGTGGGGCTACCAATCACAGTGCTTGAATGCGGTATGTTTGGGACTTGTGTTGGTGTCATCCAATTATCATGTCCTGTCATAATTGCATGTGTAATGCCTACTTTTTATTTCTTGCAGATGGTTGGAATTCGCAACGCGCAAATGGCAAGGTTTCATGCTATGAGCTGCGAGATATGCGAAAAGACGGCGACCCTCGAACTTAGCGGGAAGCGCATTAAGGAATGTGAAACTGAGCTCGAACAGCAGCAGGGCGAGCTGCGAAACCTGAGAAGCGGCCAAAGCATTGTACGGATGGAGGTTGACCGCCTCAAGCAGAAGCTGGTGGATGCCGCATGCAATAGGGATGAGGAGTATCAAGCCAACACCAAGCATATCAGGGTTGAGGTGGCCAGGCAATTCAGATACGGTTAGGTTCAAGGTCGGCAGCTCCCGGAGTACCGGTTTGTGGCGGGCCCAAATGACTATGACAATGAGTTGGAATTTGACCCTGCTGGCTACGAACTTTTTCAGGGTATGCACCCTGATGATCGTCCTCCGACGGGCTACGTCCCCCATCGCAGGACCCCGCCAGCAGCTTTCTATGGGCCAACCCCTTCTGGGTCGGTTGGGACTGTTGTCCCTAGTGCTAATGTTGCATCTTTCATGGGCCAACACCTCACCTGCTGGATTCTCCACTTGTGCTGGGCCTACCTCGGAGACCATTCCTGACCCACTTGATGACGCGCCCTAGGTTGCTTTGATTCGCTCACCACTTGTTGTATTTTCTTTTCGGCTTTGTTTTGATTTTGATGTACTCAACTATCTTGGGCCCATTCCCAGAATTCTTGACTTACTTTATCAGACTTTATGTGTTATCCACTTGATTTAAATTTTAACCCTAACGTAAGTACTTGAGGCTTAACGTAATGGTTTTTCAAACTTGGCCAAGGTCTTCCTGGGATGAATCACTATTTTCAAATTCAAAAAACAAGGGATTGGATATCCTATCGTCTCCGCATTATGACCATATCAGGCGTCCTTTAGTGAGCTATGTCTCTCGGTAAGCCTCTATATAAAGGGTAATTTGATTTTTATGTGAACATACCTCTCCCACTCATGGCTCATAGACGCAAGTTAAAGCTCCACTTCTGCCTTTGCCAAATGTTCCAAAGAAAGGAGATTCTCCGAGGAGGAGGACTTCATCTCTGTCAATGAGAGAGTCCCCGCAGCAAGATTCCAAGAGCCCTAACGGAATCATTGAAATATGCTCATAGGATTCTTCTGCCAACTCTCTAACGAATGCTTCATATTACTCGGCGGTCCCCGACTCACTCCGTGGGTCTAGGTCCCAATCTGGTGATGCCAGAGGTGGAGGAAAGACTACTATGAGAAGGCACATCCCGAGCGCAAGTCATCCTTCCAGGTCTGGTCCGTCTTGCGTTCCCGCTGCTCTTGTCACTTCGATCACAACATGCTGTTGGCAGAACACGACTTACTCAAGGAGGATCTGGCATGTGTCAGTGCCCAAGTGACTCACCTCCGGAGTGATCTTGCTGATGCGGATCGCACTGTGTCAGCCACTCATTCTGACGGCATACGCAACGGATTTAAACAGGGTATCCACCACTTCCATGTCAAGGCCAAAATGGTTTACCCTTACGTGGATTGGGACCGTATCCCCTTGTCATCAGACTAGCCTATGTTACTTATGGGTTCGCACCTGTAGAGTCAGTAGTTTTTATGTACTTTCCAGCTTTGAATCATTCAGAGGCCTTTCTCCTGTGAACATTTCATGTTTTTCCCTTTTATGGCCATAAGAGCCTAATTTTATTATTATGTTTGATCATGTGGTCTTCAACCTTGTCACATGCATTTATCATGTTGCTTTATCTCTAACCATGTCATGGTCTCCGATCATGTCGTAATCTTCGATCACTTCTTTATGCGCGAACGCGATCTCCAATCACTTCTTTATGCGTGGTCTTCGACCACGTCTTGATTGCGATCTTCAATCGTACTTTTTAGCCTTTTGGTCAAGCACATTCTGTGCCCATGTATTCAGGTGATGCTAATTTAAACAGACATGGCCTTCGACCAAACATTTCGAATGTGAAGAAAACATGTGTTCCATTAAGTGTTCATTGAACGATGGACAATTTAGGGAAAATTCACAAATGAGCAAAAAAATGAAAGCAACAAAGGAATGAAAACTATAAAATCAAATGAAATACTTATTCAAATGAATAGCATTCCAAGGGCGTGGAACATATTGACCGCTCTCGATATGCCTCAGCATACAGTCCCATTTTCCATAAGCTTCCGTTACCTCATACAGTCTTTCCCATGTTCGTCCAAATTTTCCTGCGTTCAGGTCCTTGGTATTCTCCATGACCTTTCTGAGTACCCACTCGCCTACTTTGAATTTCCTCTGTCGTACTCGTTTATTGAAGTAATTGGTTGCCTGGTTCTGGTAGTTTGCAAGTCGTAATGCTGCAGCTTCTCGATGTTCTTCAAGCATGTCAAGGTTGTGAGCTAGCTGCTATTCATTATCATGGCTTTCTATCATCAATGTCCTGACTATGGGTAGTCCAATTTCTGTGGGGATGACGACTTCAGTTCCATAAGCCAAGGAAAAAAGGCTTTTGCCAATTGGTTTCCTTTTGGTAGTGCGGTATGCCCATAATACGTTTGATTAGTTTTCTCTTCAGACAATCAAAGATCGTAAGATTAGTTTTCTCTACTTGCTCGTTTCCTTGAGGGTAACTTCGGGACGAGAACTGCTGAATGTTCCTTTTTTCCTCGCAGTAACTTTTGAATTTACAATTATATTGTGCCATACAAATCTTACCACATTTGTTTGGGTCACCGTCTTGTAAGCCTTGGCTTCCACCCACTTGGTGAAGTAGTCAGTGACCAAAAGGACGAACTTCTTGCTCCCCACTGCAGTGGGTAATGGTCCCACGATGTCCATCCCCCAACGGGCGAATAGCCAGGGTCCTACAACATGGTTAAGTTCCTCGGCTGGTTGTCTAATAAGAGGTGCATGCCTCTAACATTTATCACATTTTCATGAAAATTGTTCTGCATCGCAGGCCATGTAAGACCAAAAATATCCTTGGGTCAGCGCTTTGTAGGCTAAGCTCTTCCTACCCGTGTGGTTCCCACATGTCCCTTGGTGTATTTCTTTTATCACCCATTCGACTTCATGTAGATCTAGGCATCTGAGGTATGGCCCTGAAAAAGACTTACGAAAAAGCGTATCATCTATAATTGCATACCTTGCAACCTTTATTCGTAATTATCTTGCCTCAATCGGATCATCGGGTTGGATTCCCTTCATGAGATAGTTCATGATTCAAATCATCCATGTTTCTTCTTCGGAATCAATCTGCATAACTCTAGGGTGGATTGGTATACTGGGATTCAATAAGAGTTCCACCGGGGCGACCCTCATATCTTCCACCGACGTTGATGTGACATGAGCCAAGCGATCTGCCTGACCGTTCATTTCTCTCGGTATTCGCTCAAACTCTATTTTTTCTAACCTACTGGCTAAATCCTTTACCAGCCTTTGATATGCCCCCATTCGTTCATCCTTAGTCGCGTATTCCTCAGTTGTCTGGCAGACTATGAGGCGAGAGTCGCTGTGGACAACTAAGCGTCCTACCTTCAACATCCTGGCTAGTTGGAGTCCTAACACTAAGGCTTCGTATTCTACCACGTTATTTGAGGCGAGGAAGTCTAATCGGACGGAGTACTCTAGGTCTACTCCTTCGGGTGACGAGAGGATGATTCCCACTCCTGCTCCTGTCTGATTAGATGATCCATCCACATAGAGTCCCCATTGGGCCTCGTCCAAATCCGGTGTCTCCTTGATTTCATCATGGTTTTCCTGTTGTTTGTCATGTGGATAGCATTCTACCAGGAAATCGATAATTACCTGGCCTTTCTGGGTTGTCCGAGGTTGATATCTAATTTCGAATGCTCTGAGCTCGATGGCCCACTTTGTAACTCTTCCTGAGAGGCCTGGCTTGGACATGACCGCCCTGATTGGTTGGATCGTCAATACGATAATCGTGTGTGTCTCGAAGTATTGTCAAAGTTTCTGCTTGGTCGTCACTAAAGCTAACACGAGTTTCTCAGCTAGTGGATATCTTTTCTCAGCCTCAATTAAGGTCTTGCTCGCATAAAATATGGGCTGCTGGATTGAATTTTCCTCCCTTCGCTAGCACTGACAGCAATGTCAGTGACAGCCATGTATAGGTATAAAGGTTCACCCTACTTTGGAATAGTCATGGTCAAGGGACTGGCGAGATACTTTTTTCGCTGCTCTCAGTGACAGCCATGTATAGGTATAAAGGTTCACCCTACTTTGGAATAGTCATGGTCAAGGGACTGGCGAGATACTTTTTTCGCTGCTCAAAGGCTTCTCTTTGTTCTGGCCCCCATATGTTTCTGTCCTTGTTTCGAATTGCCTGGAAGAATGGCTTACAACGGTCTGACAATCTTGAAATGAATCGGCTAAGAGCCGCTATTCGCCCAGTCAGAACCTGCACATCTCTAGGCGTTCTTAGATCAGGCATATTCTGCAGCACCTCCACCTTCAATGGGCTGGACTCGATGCCTCGTTTGTTCACTATTTACCCCAAGAACTGTCTTGACGAAACATCGAATGTGCACTTCTTCGGGTTAAGTCGTATGCGGTATCTTCTCAGTATGTTGAAGACTTCTTCCAGGTGCCTGACATGTTGGGATTTTTCCTGGCTCTTGACGACCATGTCATCGATGTAAACCTCCATCGTTTTGCCAATTTGGCTTTTGAACATCTTGTTCACTAATCTTTGATATGTCGACCCTACGTTTTTCAGCCCGAATGGTATCACTGTGTAACAATACAAGCCTCACTCGGTGATGAAGGCCGTCTTTTCCTGGTCCTCAATTGCCATTGGGATTTGATTATATCCCGAATAAGCGTCTAGGAATTAGAGAAGTTCATACCTGGTGGTAGAATCTAACATTTGATCAATCTTTGGTATCGAATAACAATCTTTCGAACATGCTTTATTCAAGTTGATGTAGTGTACACACACATGCCATCTCTCATCCCTTTTACTTACTACCACCACGTTTGAGACCCAGATTGGACACCATACTTCTCGAATGAATCTTGCCTCGAGCAATCGGACCACTTCATCGCTAATAATTTGGTTCCGCTAAGGTGCGAACCTCCTCTACTTATGCTGGTACGGGGGATGGTTTGGGTCATCGTTCAGCCGATGACACGCAATCTCTAGGTCAATCCCCAGTATGTCTGTACGTGACCACGCGAACGCGTCCTTATTCTCTCTTAATAACTTCATTAGTTGCTCTACCTCATCTTCATGTAGGAGGGAGCCCACCAACACTTTTCTATCAGGATAAGAAGGATTCAGAACTTCCTCCTTGAGTGGCTCAATTGTCGGAAGCTCTGAGTTATCCTCCTCCTCTTGCTCTCGTGGGTCCTCTGTTAATTGCTATAAATCCTCGCCCTGCTGCGAAGTCGAAGCCTTAAGGCTAGTTGCTATGTTGTAGCATCTTCTGGCCTCCATTTGATCCCCCTTGATATCAACTATGGTTCTCCTATCTTCAGATAGGCACCTCATCACTTGGCAACGTGTCGATGCTTCACTATCCATTCGATGAATCCAATTCCTTCTCATTATAGCGTTATACGCGCTCGACGCATCCACAATTACGAAAGTAAAGAATAAGGTCTTACCTGCGGCAATAACCGGCAGAGTCACGTCTCCGATTGGTTGTGCTTTTGTCCCTTCGAACGCGTAGATCGGTGTTGGGTTTGGTTGAATCTCTTTTTCATCCAACTTCATTCTTTTGAAGGTGCTCCAGAATAACACGTCTGCACAACTTCATTCTTTTCTGCGTGAACGAGATGACTCTAACCTTTTCCAGGGCTTTGGCAAACTCGGGCGCAAATGCGATCCCGTTTATGCGTCTCACCTTTTCAGCTCCCCTCTTTTCGAACCGGGATCGGGCCTCTTTTCCTTCCACGGGATTCAGTCGACCATGGATGGTGTTGATCTCCAACAATTCTTCATTTGCAATATTTCTTGTCATTGTCTTCTACCCACCTTCTTCACTTACCCTGTTCTCAGGTTCAGCGCAGTACTGGGATAACATTCCCTTTCTCAGCATTGCTTCCACCTGAGACTTCGGCACTCATCGGTAGTGTGCCCAAAGTCGTTATGATGGGCGCACATCTTGTTTCTGTCTTGCTTCTCTGGGGATTCGCGGATCGCAAGTGGTGTTCGAAATATACCTTTACCCTTACTCTCGTGGAAAGGTTTGGCCAAACTCACCGTAAGTCTAGTGAAGGGTCGGCTTTGCTTAGATCCATTGCTAAAGTCTTGTCTCGAGGAGTATCGCTTCGTCTCCACCTTTTGCTCCAGTGGGATCACAATGGTGGAAGTGGCCCATTTTGAGTGGGTGAGTTCCTCTTCTTCCAGTCTGATGATTCCACCCACCCAGGCCATCACTTCCTTCATATCCACTGGTGGAGTCACTAAAGATCTGTGCATTTTTGTCCCAAGTATGACCCCCTCGCGAAACGTCAGCGAAGCAGTATGAGAATCGCACTCCTCAAGAGTAGACATTTCCTCCGTAAAATGCCTCAAATAGTTTTTAAGGCTTTCTCCGACACTTTGCTTCGTGCTGAATAGGATCGTGACGTCATTTCTCCTCTTTTGATTGCAAATGTATTGAGATATGAACATTTCACAAAGTTGGGTGAAACCGCCAATAGACCTTGGTTTCAGCTGTCTGAACCAAATCAGGGCCGATCCTGACAAACTTGAGGGGAACAACTTACACAGCAGGGCCTCGTCATCTCCTTCGAGAACCATTTGTTGTTGGAAGTGATAGATATGTTCAATGGGAACAGTCGTGCCCTCGAACAGCTTAAATTTAGGTTGGCTGAACTTAACTGGCTTTTTGGCTTTCAGGATGTCGTCTGTGAATGGCGACTTGCAAATTCCTTTCGCCACCTCCAAAGCTAGTTCCGCGGGCATTTGTGGCTTGTACCCTCTGACAATCTTCTCGATCTGATTGCACAAATTAATGTATTTCCCCTTTTTCGCCATTTTCTGTAGGTCGAGATCTTTGTCTTGATCTCCTACAGTGGCCTTGTCACGAACGCTCGAGTGCGTGCTGCTGGAGGAGTCTCCCTCAGAGACCTCATGTCTCTGCTTCCTCTTGCCCTCTTTTCCCTCACGACAAGTAGTGTTCTGCACCTTCTCCAGAGCTTTCTCTGCTACCTTTCTTGTTTTGCTCAATTCTTTCATGATTTCCCTCAACTGGATAACACAAGGCTTAGTTCCCCATCCTGGGCGTAGACCTTGCGCTTCTAGGTCAAGGAGTGGACATGCCATTCCCTGGGATGGAGGTGTTTGGAGTTCCCTGTGCAGGTTCAATCATGTTTATGATTGATTTTTTCCGAGATTTCCACATACAGCGCCAACTGTTGGAGCAGGATTTCTTTCAAGAAGAAATACCTCCACAGGTTCTTGACTGAAGTCCACACGCTTCTATGGTTGAAAAAGAACTCCGGATTACATTCCCGAGGTCGAACGGTAGAAATGGGGTGAGTACATGCAAAAGTCACTCCGACGCTCAAGTCAGTGTTTGTGCAGCGTACTCTTAGTGTTCAATTGAATTTCTCGTACCTTTGCTGGAGGTCTAGCTGGGTTTTTATAGCGCTTCGAGTTCTTGGGTTTAGCCCCACTTCCCTAGCTTTGCGCATCCCGTCCTCCAATCCATGATAATGGGATTGAATGATCGTGTCTCCCTCGCTCCGCACCTTTCTAGTGGGAGGGAAGTTCGATCATCCCACGTCTTCTAGTTGTGGCATATGGGTTAAGCCATTCTACCTGAGATTTGGTCCCCACAGGAGGGGTGGGCAATGAAGGAGTGGGAGCCTCTAAAGAAGGAGGTGGAATACAACCACAGCTGATTATTGAGCAGAAAGCAGGCTCTTAAGGCACTGGAGATGAAGAGAGTGAGGCTGAGCAAATTCCAGTGGAAGCACCTACTATCTCCAGAGAAGATAATATCAAAAATGCCAAGGCTTTGAGTCTTATTCAAGGAGTACTAACAGATGAACTCTTTCCACGCATCAGAAATGAGAAGACTGCAAAAGGTGCTTGGGAAATTCTAAGAAGTGAGTTCAGAGGAGATAAAAAGGTAAGAGCTGTGAAACTACAAGCTATTAGAGCTGATTTTGAATATTTGAGAATGAATGATGTTGAATCTCTGGATGACTACTTGGCTCGATTTTTTGAAACTGTAAACAACCTGAAATCTCTAGGAGAAGATGTAACAGAGAAAAGGATTGTTCAAAAATTGTTGATGAGTCTAAGTAGGAGGTACAAGTCCATAGTGTCAATCATTGAAGAAACCAGAGACCTTGACACTATTAGAGTTGAAGAAATTCTTGCATCTGTCAAAGTCTATGATAAGAGAGAGGATCTACATGATGAAAGGGATAAATTGGCAGGAACTGAGAAAGCTTTTAGCAGTCTTAGAGTTGGAAATAATCAAGCTTCTGGAGCTAACAAAAGTTCTCAGGGAAAGCAAAATCAAAAATTGCAAGGACAGAACAAAAAGGGTTCAAATTGGTCTCAAGGTGGAAACTTTAACAACAATAATGGCTCAAATTGGAATAATGGCTCTGGAGGGAATTGGAACAACAGCCTCAATTCACAAAACAAGCAAGGAAGTAGCAGTCAAGGAGGTGTGAAACCACAGTGCCAAGTCTGTCAGAAGTTTCATTTTGGAGTTTGCAGGCACAAAGGCAAACCTAGATGTGGAAAATGCAATAGGTTTGGTCATTTAACTAAGGACTGTGACAATGGCAAACAAGTTGCAAACTGTGCAAAGGAGGAAGAGGTAACGACAGGAACAATGTTCTATGCTTGTCATGCAAGTTCAATTGCATCAAGCAAGTCTGTGTGGTTTGTTGACAGTGCTTGCAGCAACCACATAACCTCTCAAGAGTCCTTGTTGATCAATCTTGATAAATCAGTGACCTGCAAAGTGAAAATGGGCACTGGTGATCTGGTTCAAGCCACAGGAAAAGGGACACTTGTAGTTGAGACAAGAAAAGGGAGAAGATATATAAATGAGGTGCTGTTAGTCCCTGGTCTAGATGAGAACTTGTTAAGTATAGGACAAATGATGGAGCATGGGTACTACATTCTATTTGGAGGAAACTATGCATTAATATGTGATGACAGCAGCCTTGACAATGTTGTTGCCAAAGTAGCAATGGCTGGAAATAGATGTTTTCCATTGTCTATGGAATCTATCTGCTCAATGGGAATTAAAGCAGCAGTACAAGAAGATCCATGGATTTGGCATAGAAGATTGGGGCATTTGAATTTTGCAAGCATGAAAAAAATGCAGCAAACACAAATGGTATTAGGCTTACCTAATTTCTCAGAAAAAGAAGGTGTATGTGAAGGCTGTGGGTATGGTAAAAGCCACAGAGAACCATTTGAGAATGAGAAGCCTTGGAGAGCTAAGAATCCACTTGAGTTGATACACACGGATGTATGTGGCCCAATGCAAAATGAGTCCATTGGAGGAAATAAATACTTCATCACATTCATTGATGACTATTCAAGAATGTGTTGGGTATATTTTCTCAGAAACAAGTCAAGTGTGATAAGTGTGTTCAAAAAGTTCAAAGTTTTTGTTGAGCTACAAAGTGGATTCAATTTAAAGAAACTAAGAAGTGACAGAGGTGGATAATACACTTCACATGAATTCCTTGAGTATTGCAGTGATCTTGGCATGGAGAGGCAATTGACTATTGCCTACTCACCTCAGCAAAATGGGATTGCTGAAGAAACAGAACCATTTGTGAAATGGCAAGATCAATGATGACTGAGAAGAAACTTCCTGTAAAGTTCTGGGCTGAAGCAGTTGGTACTGCTGTGTATCTGCAAAACAGGTGCTATATCACTTCAGTTACAGACAAAACCCCATTTGAAGCTTTCACAGGAAGAAAACCAGGTGTAAAACACCTGAGAGTGTTTGGAAGTATCTGTTACAGTCACATTCCATCAAATCTTAGACAGAAGTTTGATGACAAAGCAAGCAAATGAATTTTTATGGGTTATGGCAGCTGTGAGAAGGGTTACAAGATCTATAATCTCCAAACTGAGAAGATCATACTCTCTAGAAGTGTTGTTTTTGATGAGAACAAATCCTGGAATTGGGAAAGCAAGCAAGATGAAACTGTCCATGTGACTTCCATCTTTGAAAATGGAGGTTCTGAGATAACTGAACCAGAAGGAATCTTTCATGAAACTCACAGCATTGCTTCACCAAATCTGAATCAATTAATCTCAGATGATGAACATGTCTCTGAAAGCAATGGCAGTGGTACCAGTCAAGGGTTAACTCCAAGCAATACACCAATAAAGCTGAAAAGTTTGGAGGACATTTATGCAAGATGTCACATGACCATTATTGAACCTGAAACTTATTATGAAGCTGTTGAAGACAAAGCATGGAAGGAAGCAATGGATGCTGAGATTGAAACTATTGAAAAGAATGGAACTTGGGAGCTAGTGGAAAGGCCTACAGATAAACCAGTCATATGAGTCAAATGGGTGTTCAAAACCAAGCTAAGTCTTGATGGAACAGTTCAAAAACACAAGGCTAGGCTTGTAGCTAAAGGGTATGCTCAGAAACCTGGTATTGATTACAATGAAACCTTTGCCCTGTGGCAAGGTTAGATACAATTAGAACTTTGATTGCACTTGCAGCACAAAAGGGTTGGAAGTTGTTCCAATTAGATGTTAAGTCAGCCTTCTTGAATGGAGTACTTGAGGAGGAGGTTTATACTGAGCAACCAGAGGGGTTTGAAGTGAAAACAGCAAGTCATAAGGTCTATAAATTGAAGAAGGCTCTCTATGGTTTGAAGCAGGCTCCCAGAGCCTGGTACAGTGAAATTGACACATATCTAACTAGCTGCAATTTCAAAAGAAGCACCAGTGAGGCCACCTTATATACCAGAACTGATGAAGAAGGAAAACTGATCATTGTCTCTATATATGTTGATGATATAGTTTATACTGGAAACAGTAATGCTTTGCTCAGTGAGTTTAAAAGGGACATGATGCAGAAGTATGAAATGACTGATTTAGGACTCCTACATCATTTCTTGGGAATGGGAGTTCTACAAACAGAAAATGGGGTGTTTATTCATCAAAGCAAGTATGCAAAGTCCTTGCTTGTGAAGTTTGGTCTCGAGGATTGTAAGTCAGTAACAATTCCTCTACCCACTGGTGAGAAACTAAAGAAAGTTGATGGAAGTCAGTTGGCTGATGTAGTTTGTTTAGAAAAATTGTTGCCAGCCTGTTGTATCTGACTGAAACCAGGCCTGATATAGTGTTTGCAGCCAGTTTGCTATCAAGATTCATGCATAGCCCCACAAAGAAGCACATGGGAATTGCAAAAAGGGTTCTCAGATACATTCAAGGCACTCTCAGCTATGGCATTGAATTTACAAGGGACATGAATGCTGTTCTGATTGGGCTAGCAATGAAGATGACAGTAGAAGCACATCTGGATATGCATTCAGTTTTGGTAGTGGAGTTTTTTCATGGGCTTCAGTCAAGCAAAACACAGTTGCATTGTCAACTGCAGAAGCAGAATACGTCTCAGCTGCTGAGGCAACTGGTCAAGCTATCTGGCTAAGGTTTGTGTTGGATGATTTTGGTGAAATGCAACCTGATGCAACACCATTGTTTTGTGACAACATGTCAGCAATATCAATGGTCAAAAACCCTGTTTTCCATCAGAAAACAAGGCACATAAATCGAAGGTATCATTTCATAAGGGAAGCTTTACAAGAAGGGGTGATTGACATGAGATTCTGCAGAAGTGAAGAACAGTTGGCAGACATTTTTACAAAAGCTCTGCCCAAAGATCGATTCAATTATTTGAGGTTGAAGCTTGGAGTTAAACCAGTAAGCAGCTTAGGAGAGGCTGTTGAGAGTTAAGCTGCATACTAGTCTTGAATCAAGCTGCAGAAGTTAATCCTGCAGATTAACAGTGAAGAGGATGAAGAATCGAATGAGCTGAAGAACTTTCCTTTTATAGTAATAGCTGTTAGGATATATCCAACGGCTAGTTTTCTTACTATTTTGAGAAACTCTACAACTAAGAATGACAGTTGTTCTTAGTCCTTTCTGCTGTAATGATTTGTAGCCTAGGTGTAAGAATCATAGCCTCCAATGACCTTGAATGGCTGGAGATGAGTCCTTGTGTCCTAGTTTTTAGGATCTGTTTTTGGCAGCTTGTGTCATGCATATAGAGTGTTTTTGGCTCTGATGCAATACAAGAAATACATACTGAAACATTCTCTCCTCTCTGAGTTTTTTCCTCTCTGCATACGTTTCATAAATAGGTTTATTTTGTTCAGTGGATCTGTTAACAAAAACCAGCAAGCTAAATACCAAATTCTAACAGTTATATCTATGACATAATCATTGTTCTTCCTTGTAGGTGTGAAAGAAAGCTCATTGAAAAGATTGTTGAATGGGTGTGGGGGAAAGTGCATAGCACATTCAATTTGTTAGATTCAGGGAATTAAGTTTACACGTGAGCAAATGGATTTGCTTTTAGATCCTACAGATGATGTTCGCTTTGTAGGGATATGGGGGATGGGAGGCATTGGCAAGACAACCATTGCTAGGCTTGTTCATGAAAGCATTTCTTTTCATTTTGAAGTTAGCTGCTTTCTTGCTAATGTTAGAGAGGCTTCTGAAGGTAATCGTCTTGTTGATCTACAAAAACAACTTCTTTTCCCTATCTTGAAGGAACAAATTGCTCAAGTTTTGAATAAAGACTGGGGGACCCATTTCATTAAGAATTGTTTATGTAATAAAAAGGTTCTTCTCATTCTTGATGAAGTGAATGCATCAAACCAACTAAAGAAATTTGCTAAGGAAAAGGATTGGTTTGGTAAGGGGAGTATAATCATCATTACAACTAGAGATGAGCGGTTGGTTAAAAAGCATGATATGGAGATATCATATAAGGTTGAGGGATTAGGTGGTGATGAGGCTCTTGAGCTCTTTAGTCTGAACGCCTTTAAAAAATTTGAGCCTGAGGAAGGTTTTTGGGAATTGTCCAAGTGCTTTGTAAATTATGCTGGAGGCCTTCCATTAGCTCTTAAAATTTTGGGATGCTCTGTGTATAAAAGAGATCGAGATGAGTGGAAAAATGAATTGGATAAGCTACGGAAAATTCCTGAGACAGAAATTTTCGATTTGCTCAAAATCAGTTTTGATAGACTAGATGAGATGAACAAGAATATATTTCTTGATGTTGCATTTTTCCATAAGGGGGAGAACAAGAATAAAGTAATTGAAATACTAAACAGTTGTGACCGTTGTGGTGGGATAAATGCTCTGGTTGAGAAGTCGCTCTTAACTATTGATATTTCAACCAACCTTGTTTGGATGCATGATTTGATACAAGAAATGGCATTTCAAATTGTTCGTCAAGAGTCTCCTGAAGAGCCCGGTAGATGCAGTTGATTGTGTCATCCGAATGACATCATTGATGTATTAATAAACAATACGGTAAGAAGTTATGTAGAAAATACCCTTTTTTAAATATATATATATATGATTTCTTTTTAACTCAATATTGGACTTAAACGTGGAATTAACTTTTCCTTTTTCTATTATTTATTACAGGCAACTAACAAAATTCAAGGCATTGCCTTAAACATGGTAGAACTATTCCCCCATTTTCAGAGACAAAGGGTTTTCCCTATTTGTCTTAGTTTTGTTATGATTTTCATCCAACCATTATTGGCGGCTGCGGTTCAGCGTCTGATCTTCACCTGCATTTCGGCGTCAGATCTCCACCACCATCTTTTTTGCAATTTCTTTATGTTTGGAATAAGTTGCAGAGACTCTTTGAATTCTCTGTGTAGTTTTCACCTCTCCTTTTGTGAGAGTTTTTCATCTCCCCTTTGTGAGAGCTTTTCATCTCTCCTTTGTGAGAGCTTTTCATCTCTCCTTGGTGAGAGTTTTATTTGTATTGTTATGGCTTGTTTTTTTCAAGCTTTATCTCTTTTTATTATTCTAAGTTTGCAATCTTAGTTGGGATGCTTATGCCAAAGTTTCTTCGATCTTGCCTGATCATTGGTGGAGACATACCTGATTTTCTTAATTTTGATATTAGACCGCTCCGTTATTGTAATGGCCCTTTTGTGGCTAGTTTGTATTGGCCCTTTGTGGCTAGTGGCTTTTTTGGCTGAATTATGAATGCAATCATAGAATTTCTCAACAAAAAAAAAAAAAAAACATGGTAGAAGTTGAAAAGGCGGATTGGAATTGTGAAGCATTCTCTAAGATGATTAACCTGAAATTTCTTGAAGTTGATAATGTGATTATTTCCTCAATGTCAATCCCCAGAATTCTTCCAAATTCCTTAAGAATTATGAAATGGAATTGGTATGCTTCCAAATATCTCCCATCAAATTTTCAACCGAATAAACTTATTTCACTTGAGATGCAGGACAGTGAACTAGTTGAGCTCTGGGATGAAAGAATTGTAAGATTATTGACCATATGCCATCTTACAAATTTTTTGAACGAAAAGAGTATAAGTTTTCTGGTTGCTAATTATATATTCTACTATTTTTCAAGTAATATTGTACAGGAGTTGCCCAATTTGAAATACATGGACCTTAGTGGCTCTCAAAACTTGGTAACAACCCTAATTTTCACTGGCATTCCAAAACTCAAGGTGTTGAATCTTGGAAGGTGTGAGAATTTAGTTGAGATTCACCCATCGTTGCAGATCTCAAATGTCTTACAGAATTAATACTAGATGGATGCAAAAGTGTTAAGAGTCTTCCAAGTAAGGTAGAAATGGATTCTCTTGTATCTTTCGATCTTAGCAATTGCTCAAAACTGAAAAAGATTCCAGAATTTTCAGGACAAATGGAAAATTTGTCAACGCTTAATTTAAGTGGGACGCCCATTAAGAAATCACCTTCATCAATAGGACATCTTGTTGGCCTTACTTTTCTGGATGT
Source organism: Prunus persica (assembly GCF_000346465.2). Classification (NCBI taxonomy): domain Eukaryota; kingdom Viridiplantae; phylum Streptophyta; class Magnoliopsida; order Rosales; family Rosaceae; genus Prunus; species Prunus persica. The sequence goes on along the minus strand of NC_034016.1, from coordinate 4,087,637 downwards.
AACAAATTGTAAAAATCTCATGGGTCTTCCGAGCGAAATTTGTAATTTGAAGTCTCTTGAAAAGTTCTATGTTGGATTCTCATACATAAGCCTAGAAAACTCGTGGGAGATGGACAGTTTCAAGATCTCTGTGCCACACTCTGTTGGAATTTTGAGTGTATTTAGATCAAAGCCTAACAAATCAAGGTTTTGGTGGGCCTCCAAAGAAAGGCTCTTGTGGTCTTTGAAGTATTTGGATGTGGGTAATGTTATTATTTGAAAGGATTTTAAATTTTAAAACGTTTTATTTTCTGTTTTAATTTTTGGTTGGTTTCTTTTATTTATTATAGGAGTTACAAATTGTTTAATTTTCAGTTTTTATTTTCTATTCATTGCCACCAACTTTTATGGTTAAATGTGTTTGGAGGTTACGAGTTTTGGATGCCTATAAAAGGCCACTCCTCCTTCACATTTCATATACCACAATCAGATTTCTCTATTCTCATACTTTCACATATTCCATACTTTCTATATTATTTTTGGGCAACAGTTCTGTGGCTTGGAGTTTTCTATCCGACTGTGAACGTGCTCATAGCGGATCTTAAGCCTGTGTATTGGGGTCGTATCTTGGAGTCTTGTAGACCGTCATTACCTGCACGTAGGGAGGCTACAAAGGCTTTAGATTGTTATTAAAAATTGTGGTTTTTCCCTTTTCATAAAATTCTTATTCAAAACTTTTTGATATAAATAATATATAAAATAAATATTAAACAGTAAAATAAAATAAAGAGCCAAGTAAACAAATAAATAAAACAAGTTAAGATTAACTCCTTATGAGTTATGGAAAGGTAGATCACCTAACCTTAGAATCCTAAAAGTGTGGGGGTGTTTAGCTAAGGTACTCATACCCGATCCAAAGAGAAAGAAAATAGGTCCTAAGACTATAGACGCAGTTTTCCTCGGTTATGCGAAAAATAGTAGTGCCAATAGATTCCTGGTGATTAACTCTGAAGTAAAGGAAGTTGCAAACAATACAATTATGGAAGCAAGAGATGCTACATTCTTTGAAGATATTTTCCCATACAAGACAAGAATTTCTAAGGAAGTACAAATAAGTGAAAAGCCTTCTAGCTCAACTACGATTGAAAGTTTAGAATCTCAAGAACTTAGAAGAAGCAAAAGAGCGAGAGTTGAGAAGAACTTTGGAGATGATTTCTATACTTTTCTAGTAGAAGGAGATCCCACAACTTATAAGGAAGCCGTTATGTCTGTGGATGCACCATTCTGGAAAGAGGCTATAAATGATGAGTTTCAATCTATAATTCAAAATAACACGTGGATGTTAATGAATTTGCCTGCTGAAAATAAAGCGATAGGGTGCAAGTGGGTGTTTAGGAAAAAGTTGAAACCTGATGGAAGTATTGATAAGTACAAAGCGAGATTGGTAGCTAAGGGTTTTACACAAAAGAAAGGGATAGATTATTTTGATACTTACTCACCTGTTTCTAGGATTACCACCATAAGGACCTTGATAGCTTTAGCATCTGTGCATAATTTAGTGATTCATCAAATGGATGTGAAGACGGCATTTCTAAATGGAGACTTAGATGAAGAGATCTATATGGAGCAACCCGAAGGATTCATAGTTAAGGGCCAAGAACACAAGGTGTGCAAGTTGGTTAAATCATTATATGGCTTAAAGCAAGCTCCTAAGCAATGGCATGAGAAATTTGACAAGGTGATTCTAGATTATGATTTTAAGTTTAATGGTCATGACAAATGCGTTTACTATAAAGAGAATAATGGAGAACACGTAATCTTGTGCCTATATGTTGATGACATTTTGATCTTTGGGACGAATTTAGAGATTGTGAATGATGTGAAGTCATACTTATCTAGGAATTTTGACATGAAAGATATGGGAGAAGCACATGTAATCTTAGGAATGAAAATTGAGAAGATGACACAAGGAATCTCTCTAAGTCAATCTAGTACTATTGAGAAGATGTTGAAGAAGTTCAATTACTTTGAGTGTAAGCCCACACCAACACCTTATGATCCCAATGTTCATTTAAAGAAAAATCAAGGTGAACCGTTTTCTCAGCTGAAGTACTCCCAGAGGATAGGTTCTTTGTTGTATATTGCAAATAAGACTAGACCAGACATTGCTTATGCTGTTGGAAGGTTAAGTAGGTATACACATAACCCAAGCAAGGAACATTGGAATGCTTTGGAAAGAGTATTCAAGTACCTAAGAGGAACAATAGATTATTCACTGTGCTATAAAGGATTTCCAAATGTAGTAGAGGGATATAGTGATGCAAATTGGATAACTGACAATGAAGAAGTAAAGTCTACTAGTGGTTACATTTTCTTATTAGGTGGAGCTGCAATTTCATGGGGTTCAAAGAAGCAAACAATTATTTCTAGAAGTACTATGGAGTCTGAACTCATAGCTTTGGATACTACTTGCACTGAGGCTGAATGGATTAAGAGTTTATTAATGGATATGCCTCTGGTGGAGAAACCATTGCCTGCTTTATCTATTCATTGTGACTACAAGGCTACAATAGACTTGGTGAAACAATCTCACACAAATAGGAAAATGAACAGACACATACATGTGAGATATAAATCTATGAAGAGTCTATTAAGTAAGAACATTATGTCTTTGGAGTATGTGAAGTCGGAGAACAACATTGCTGACCAATTGACTAAAGGTCTTTCTAGGAGCAGAGTCCTAGAAATGTCGAGGGGGATGGGCTTAAGCCCATAAGGGAGTCACCTAGGGAGGTAACCCAACTTCTGTGATTGGCGATCCCATGAAGGAAGTTCAATGGGTAGAAACAATCCATACTGCGTGACTCATTGAGCACTGTTTATTTCATGTGGAGGCATCCCAGAGATGTCCTCATGCTCATCCCTATGACATCAGTGCTATATAATGTGACGTTAGGAAGGGAGTTATCCCTGAATGAGTTTCGAGGCGGGCAATCTCCCGCAGGGTGCAGGTCACATGTACTCTTGGAGAACTCACCTAAGTGAGAGACGTCGTGAGGCCGCGACTGTGAGAATTGGGCTATTCTCTAGCAACTCTCATGAGAATCAAGATTAGCGCATGGCCATAAATAGCGCTACCCCGCTTCCAAGCCTCAACCAATACTATGTGTGGGATATGTTGAAGTTTGGTCAAAGGTGCCGAGTTCAATACTGTGTACACTCAGGTTCCTCAAATGGAAACTATCATCACTAAGTGAAGGTTCAAGCCCGGAAGGCACCTACACCTATTGCATAGTATTATGTTGCCCATATGTATATTTTCTTTATATTTTACAATTTTAAAATTTTAAAACCCTTTGTGGGGGATTGTTATTATTTGAAAGGATTTTAAATTTTAAAACGTTTTATTTTCTGTTTTAATTTTTGGTTGGTTTCTTTTATTTATTATAGGAGTTACAAATTGTTTAATTTTCAGTTTTTATTTTCTATTCATTGCCACCAACTTTTATGGTTAAATGTGTTTGGAGGTTACGAGTTTTGGATGCCTATAAAAGGCCACTCCTCCTTCACATTTCATATACCACAATCAGATTTCTCTATTCTCATACTTTCACATATTCCATACTTTCTATATTATTTTTGGGCAACGGTTCTGTGGCTTGGAGTTTTCTATCCGACTGTGAACGTGCTCATAGCGGATCTTAAGCCTGTGTATTGGGGTCGTATCTTGGAGTCTTGTAGACCGTCATTACCTGCACGTAGGGAGGCTACAAAGGCTTTAGGAGAGCGTCTTTGACGTGCTTTCACTATACCAAGCTTGCTTTCTTAATCTTAACTTGTTTTATTTATTTGTTTACTTGGCTCTTTATTTTATTTTACTGTTTAATATTTATTTTATATATTATTTATATCAAAAAGTTTTGAATAAGAATTTTATGAAAAGGGAAAAACCACAATTTTTAATAACAGGTAATTGTGGTCTTTGTGACGGGAATATTCCCTTTGATATTGGCTGCTTGTCCTCTTTAGAAAAATTATACCTTAGTCGAAACAATTTTGTTAGCCTTCCTGCAAGCATTGGATGTCTTCCTAAGCTTAGGGCATTTTCGGTGAGTGGGTGCCAAAGGCTTCAACAATTGCCCCATTTCCGCTTTGGATTGGTTGATAATGAAGGCTTCAGCTCTATTTACATGCACACAGACGATTGCACTTCCTTAAAAACGTTGCCAAACCTGAGAATAAAAGGAGGAAGAGGTTTTGTTTCGTTGAGTTGTGTGAATTGCTCTGGATTGGTTGAGAATGATGGCTACGATGATAGTATAATACTTAGAATGCTCTGGACTGCTCTGGGTTGGGGACTCCTTCAGGTTCTCTCTCTGTCTCTCTGTCTCTCTTTGTTTGTTATATTAATAAATAAATAACCTATACATGGTACACAGGTACGCCCTTCGCCTATTCCAACGACTCCCGCTTTCCAAATTGTAACACCTGGAAGTAGAATTCCAGAATGGTTCAATAATCAAAGTGTAGGAGATTCCTTAATTGTGGAGCTACCTCCATGTACCACGTGGAAGGGAAACTGTATTTGGATTGCTTGTTGTGCTGTCTTTGAAGAAGGTGCCCCTCTGCGTCCACATCATCGCCCAAATCCACTTCATCCCCTTTCTACTAATTTTCGAATTGAATGTCACCCAGGAAAAAGTGCCCCTGTGCGTAGTATTAAACTTTATAAAGGCCACCTCACCTTTGGGTATCTTGTGTATATCGTTGTGTAGTCGACAAAGAATGCAGTCAGATGAAGATTTCATTCCATATTTTTTCTAAACCTCACCCATTCCGTTCTTCTGACGTTCACCCAGGCAGAATTTATTACTCGGGTATAAAGAAGTGTGGGTTCCGTTTGGTGCACAAGTAAGACGTGGAAGAACTCAACCAAATCATGATGATGAACCACTCCATCAAAATCAGCACAAAAGCTACTTCTCCTCACAATTCTCACAATTCAGCTGATGCAAGTGGAAGCTCTCACCAAAAATCTCTCTGCCTCAAAAGCTATGCTCTTTCCAAATGTTTTTTAAAAAAACTTGTAAAGATTTTCTCCCTCTTTTCAACAACTGCAGTTTTTATCAAATCTTTCAACAATAGCGAACAGTGAGGATGCATAGGACTTTTGATTTGGAGGGTAACCACTTTGATTTCCTACTTAGGCCTTGCACCCTCTTATTTTTCACTATTGTTGAAAAGTGTAATAAAAACTATTATTCTTAAAAGAGCAGCTAAATTTTTGCGACCTTTGTTAACAACACCGCCGCCTCAAATGTCTACACATAAATACTTGAAAGGATAATGACGGTCTTCTCACAATTGATATTAGTAAGTGCCCATCACTATCTTTTCTAGCCATACATTTACCATTAGATTCATCACTTATCGTTTCGTGAATGACAATCTCTCTCTCTCTTTTCATGTGCTTTTGTCATGAATACATTTCTGTTTAAACTACTGCAGAGCATTTGATCAACTCATGTAGTATATACATGTATACATGTACGCAAGAGCTGCATATTTTATGCATTTGAATAAAGTATCTGTTAACATACTGCAAATCAATAAGTAATTACATTCAACAATCAATAAGCATGTTCAGAAAGACTGAATTGTTTATTATTAGACCTAGCTAATCAAAAGTAGCAACTCAAATTTGGGGTCTTGGTACAGGATTTGGAGCTGATCAAAAGTAGTTGCGTGCTTATTGGCCAGGTTCGCATGAACTTTGCACCTCAATAGCTACAAGCTCGTTAGACCTAGCTTTGTTATAATGGTTTGATTCTTGTTAATACAACTTACGTGACTATTTCAACTGCTCTATTCTGTTGTGTGCAGGATGGAATAAGCCAACAAGAATTTTCAATCATAAGCTTAGCATTGAGAATTGATCGTATCTGCAACCGATCAATTGCTTTGTCGGGATTCCTACTTTGACTGCTTCAATTCATCTCCTTGATAGTTTTGTTAGAATTCTCTGTTTGTATATGTATTTTCAGATTAGGAAGAGGTGTATATTCTGGAGATTTTAGCTAGAGAGAATGAAGAGAAAATGGGGAAGGCACTGTTCTATTGAATTCTTACAATCTGCAGCTTACATAGTGTGTCTGACAAAGAGAGAAATGTGATTCTCTCCTAACAGAATTACAACTGTCACCCTATTAGGTGCTTACACGTGTCATACCAAATCTAAGCTAGAGAATCCACCTAGACTATGATCTAATGGTTCTCATTACATCATTTAAAATAGACTTAACAGAAAATAGAAAATGACTTCAGCTCTAAGAAATCTGTAGAAGGATTATATTTCAACACTCCCTTCTAATCCTTTAGCTGATTTCACTCCAAGCAAGCTTCTCAACCTCACAAACCGATCCTTAGGCAGAGCCTTAGTCAAAATGTCTGCTATCTGATCTTCTGTCTTGCAGTACACCAGTTCAATTTCTTTTGCTTGAATGGCTTCCCTTATAAAATGAAATTTCCTGCTGATGTGTCTTGTCTTTTGGTGATGAACTGGATTCCTTGCCATTGCAATTGCAGAGGTGTTGTCACATAGAATTGGAGTCCCTTCTACCTGTTCTTCACCAAAATCTTCAAGCACAAATCTGAGCCACTTAGCTTGTGAAGTTGCTTCTGCAGCACTCACATACTCAGCTTCGTCTGTAGATAAAGCAACTGTGTTTTGCTTGATGGAAGCGCAAGAGAACATGCCTGAGCCTAGTGTGAAGGCATATCCTGAGGTGCTCCTCATATCATCCTCACTCCCAGCCCAGTCACTGTCACAATACCCAATTAGAGTAGCTGTTTTCCCCTTTGCAAACTCAATTCCAAAATCTAATGTGCCTTGTATGTATCTCAGCACCCTTTTAGCATGTGTTTCTTTGAGGGATTGTGCATAAACCTAGCAAGCAAGCTAGATGCAAACATGACATCTGGTCTTGTGGCAGTCAGATAAAGCAGACTTCCTACAATCTGTCTGAATTCATTTTCATCTGCTGCTTCACTTCCATCTTCTCTACACAATTTCTCATTCACCACTAATGGAATTGCCACTGACTTGCAGTCTCTCATTCCAAACTTCTCAAGAATTTCATGGCATATTTCTTTTGATGAATGAAAATATGCTTATCAGTTTGTTCCACTCCCATGCCAAGAAAATGGTGCAACAGACCCAAGTCTGTCATCTCATAGTGTTGCATCATATCTTGTTTAAACTCTTCAAGCATTTTAGGACAGCTTCCAGTATATATAATGTCATCTACATAGAGTGAGACAATGATAATACCTGAGGTGTCACTTGTTTTGATATAGAGAGTAGCTTCACTTAAGCTCTTCTTAAAACCTGCAGTGTTGAAATAGGCATCTATTTCATCATACCAGGCCCTTGGGGCTTGTTTCAGTCCATATAGAGCCTTGTTCAACCTGTACACCTTGGTTTCCTTGCTCTCTTGAACATATCCTTGAGGTTGTTCAACATAAACTTCCTCCTTTAGAATGCCATTGAGAAAGGCAGACTTCACATCCAGTTGAAATAGGTTCCATTCCTTTTGTGCTGCAAGGGCTATCAAGGTTCTGATGGTGTCAAGTCTTGCCACAGGGGCAAATGTCTCATTATAGTCGATTCCAGGCTTCTGTGAATAGCCTTTAGCCACAAGCCTAGCTTTATTCTTCTGCACAGTACCATCTAGGTTCAGTTTGACCTTGTAGACCCACTTAACACCAATTACTGGTTTGTCAAATGGCCTGTCAACTAATTTCCATGTATTGTTCTTCTCAATCATCTCGAATTCAGCCTCCATTGCACTTCTCCATGATTCATCCAAATCTGCTTCTTCAAAGCTGTCAGGTTCTACAATGCACATGTTGCATTGTGTCATGATGTCATTAATACTCCTCCACTTGTGAGGTGTGTGATCAAACCTTTGAGTCTCATCAAGCATTTCTTCCCCTTAAGGTGCAATTTCTTCTTCCATCTGCATTTGAGTATCCAAAAACTGAGATTGTTCATCTAATACCCTCTGTTCAGTTTCTGCAGTACCTTGATTTCCATCTGGCATAGGCATTCTCACATCTGCATTGCTAGGATTCTCCCATTTCCATGAGGCTTCTTCATCAAAATAGACATCCCTAGACAAGATAATCTTTCTAGTCTTAGGATCATACAGTCTATAGCCTTTTTCACACAATCCATAGCCCACAAAAATGCATTTGTGACTGTTTTCTTCCAACTTGTGTCTCAAAACAGAAGGAATAAGCACATGACATAGGCATCCAAACACTAGTGTGCAATACCTGGCTTTATTCCTGTGTAGGCCTCAAATGGTGTCATTTTCTTAAGAGACTTAGAAGGACACCTGTTGAGAAGGTAGACTGTTGTATGAACAGCTTCTGCCCAAAACTCATATGGAAGACTCTTTTCATGTAGCATAGACTTTGCCATCTCAATTATAGTCCTGTTCTTCCTCTCAACAACTCCATTTTGCTGAGGGAATATGCTACAGTCAGCTGCCTTTGTATTCCAGCCTCACTACAGTATGCAAGAAATTCATTTGACATGAATTCTCCACCTCTGTCACTTCTAAGTGATTTCACCTTGTGTCCACTCTGCAATTCTGTCATTGCTTTGAACTTCTTGAAACATTCAAAAGCATTAGATTTATTTCTGAAAAAATAAACCCAAGCCATTCTTGTATAGTCATCAATGAATAACAGGAAATATCTGTTTTCTGACATTGATGCAATCTGCATTGGACCACAGATGTCAGTGTGAACTAATTCAAGTGGAAACTGAGCTCTCCAAGTAGATTCTGCAGGAAATGAGTCTCTATGCTGCTTTCCCAGCTTGCAGCCTTCACAAACTACAAAATCCTTCTCCAGACTAGGCAGTCCATGAACCATGTCTTGATTTGCCAGCATCCTGATGCTTTGATCATTAAGATGGCCCAGCCTTTTATGCCAAGTCTGCAAACTGTGAGTCACACTTGCTCTCAGCACCAACTGAGTAGCAGGTACCATTGTGAGAGAGAAACACCTATTGCTAGTCATTGGAACCTTAGCTATAGGATTTTGCAGTAACCAATCATCAAAAATTGTCACCATTCCCTTTCCAAATACTAAACAATACCCATGTTCCATCATCTGACCAACACTGAGCAAGTTCTCTTCTAAACCAGGCACCAACATCACTTCTTGAATGTGTTTTCTGCCTGTCTTGGTTTCTATCACAAGTGTGCCTTTTCCTGCAACTTGAACTGTTTCTCCAGTCCCTATTTTCACCTTGGAAGTTACATCCCTTCGAATATCTATCAGTAGCCTTTCATCTCCAGTCATGTGGTTACTACAACTACTGTCCACATACCAAGAATTGTTCAATTTCACACCTGTCACGGCATTGCATGCATAAAACAATGTTCCAGTTACTTCAACCTGATTGGCATAATTCACCTTCTGCACAGGTTGATTTCCATGGCAATTTCTAACCATGTGACCAAACTTTCCACATCCTCTGCATTTTGGTTTTCCTTCAAACCAGCACTTGCCATAGTGCAGTTTTTCACAGTGCTTGCAAGGTGTTTTAGTTCCATCATTTGATGCATTTGGTTTGGGATTAGAATTGGACTTGTTATTCCAATTCTTCCCATTTTCCTTCCAGTTCCTCTGAGACTTGTTACCTCCAGAAGAACTTCCATTCTTAGAGCTTTTACTCTCTATGTTCAGGCTAGTAAAAGCCTTTTCTGTGGAATTTTCAGTGTGCCTATCCAATCTGAGCTTAAAGTTCTTGAGAGACGCAACCACTTCTTGAATTTCAAGAGTGTCAAGATCCTTTGAATGCTCAATCACAGAACATATAGAGTCATAAGATCTAGGCAAGCTAATAAGCAATTTCTGCACAACTCTTTCTCTAGGTAACTCTTCACCATAACTTTTCATTTGATTAATTAGATCAAACAGTTTAGCAACATAACCAGAGAATGACTCACTATCCTTCATACGAGTGTATTCAAACTCTCTACGTAAGCCTTGTAGCTTCACACTTCGTACCTGTTTATCGCCTCTAAACTCCTGCTTCAGAATATCCCATGCACCTTTTGAGGTTTCTTCATTCACTATTCTGGGAAAAATTTGGTCTGAGACTGCACCTTGGATCAGTCCAAGTGCACGAGCATCTTTCATCAAAATCTCAGCCGATGTAGACTTCTCTTCTTCAGCAGCTTTAGATCCTTCTTCCTTTCCTTTTTCCTTCTTTGGATCTGAAGCATCAAAACCATTTTCAACCAAATCCCACAGTCCATGAGATTTCAGAATGGTCTTCATTCGAATGCTCCAAAACTCATAGTTTTCTCCATTGAAAACTGGTGTACTAAGCTCAGAAGAGCTTGATCCTGCCATGTTAGACATCAGACGCAGCTAGAAAAGCTTCGTGAAATTTTGAGTGAGCTCAACGTCAGCTCAGCCAAACACCAGCTCAATTCTCACAGATTCACGCCCAACAAACAATCGAACCTGGCTCTGAGGCCATGTTAGAATTCTCTGTTTGTATATGTATTTTCAAATTAGGGAGAGGTGTATATTCTGGAGATTTTAGCTAGAGAGAATGAAGAGAAAATGGGGAAGGCACTGTTCTATTGAATTCTTACAATTTGCAGCTTACATAGTGTGTCTGACAGAGAGAGAAATGTGATTCTCTCCTAACAGAATTACAACTGTCACCCTATTAGGTGCTTACACGTGTCATACCAAATCTAAGCTAGAGACTCCACTTAGACTATGATCTAATGGTTCTCATTACATCATTTAAAATAGACTTAACAGAAAATAGAAAATGATTCAGCTCTAAGAAATCTGTAGAAGGATTATATTTCAACACATGCAATCTCCTTCAATTATGCAATCTTCTCTTATATTAGTATATCTGAGTTTTAAATTACCTTATGTAATAGAATGGAATTTTGAGAGGTTCATTAAACTGAACAACCAGGCTAAAAGGCAGTATGCAACAAACACAGCCCAATTGAACAACTGAGAGCCGAACAAACATCCAACGTAATTCAAACCAGCAGTTATGATTTTCCATCCAATGAAAAAAAATGTTATTGTCGTCAGTGGCCATGTTCAGTTGGTGAGAGTGTAGAAGTGAAGAAGACGATGAAGCAGAGTGCGACAAGTGATACATGAGAGGGAGACAAAAGGGAAGATCAAAGTAGCTGATGCAGAGAGACAGTGTGTTAAAAAGGTGATATGTGACCAATAGGGAGTATTTTTGGAAGACATTTTACCAAGATTTTCAAAAAGAGATTAGGCAAGCTGAGGTCAAAGCCACCAATTTCCCTTTTAATTTTAGGAAGGTATTTTAACTTCCAAACTACATATAAACTTTTGTGTAAGACAGTCACTCTGTTTTCTAGCCATACATTTACATTAAGATTCATCTCTTATTGTTTGATTACAATTTACAATTCATCACTTTGTTATAAGGTTCCGTTTGGGTGCACCAATTTAATTGTAATTTGTGTTTAGTCTTGGAAGAAAGTCATCGACAAACTATTTTGTCCACGACTTGAAGACATAAGCCACATGTTTATTCGAAGCCAATTATATTCAACACTTCTCTTCAAGTAGGGACAATATATATATATGTGATTTGAACTACTATGGACAATGAATAATACAAATCTAAAAATAGGGAAGCGCTCCTCATGCTTCCTTAGGCTATCACACAACTATAATAGAGCTAAATCTAAATTTCCCAAGTTTCAAAATATAATTATTAATGTATTTCTCGAACTCAGTCGGTTTCATTTGAGCTCTAATAGTTGGTTCTCCTCCCAATAAGCAAGGAGTTTCTCCAATAAACAATCTTCGCATGGTTGAACGGACTAGGAGGTTGTACTTGCACACAATAGGACATGACACATTCTTCACAGTAGGACCAACTTCTATTATCTGTTGAAGAATATAAAGTCTCACATTAGAAACTTGACTAAATAAAATACAACATGTAATGAATGGTTCCACTACTAATATTACCGAGGTCTTTTGTGATAAAACCTCACACATACTGGACTTTGTAGGTGGTTCAGTTGGGAACAATATTAGTGTTGCTATTACTGGGTTGCTGGCCCGTATGTCTGAAATTTAACATGGTATCAGAGCGGGTTGATTGATTGGGCCTGAATTGAGCCTTTACTCTTACCCAATATGTGGTGTAAACATGTTGAGCTTGAATATTTGCCCTTACCCATTACCCAATATGTGGGCTTCACGTGTTGGGCTTAAATGATAAACTCCGATGTGGACTTAGCTCTACGTGTGGCCCACTATGTGGTTGTCACACATGAGGGGGCGTGTTGAAGAATATAAAGTCTCACATCGGAAACTTGACTAAATAAAATATAACATATAATGAATAGTTCCACTACTAATATTACCGAGGCCTTTTGTGATAAAACCCAACACCTACTGGGCTTTATAGATGGTTAAGTTATGGACAATATCGGTGTCACTAGTAGTGAGCCACTAGCCTGTCTCTCTAAAATTAAAATTGTTTGTTTCAATCATGTTCTAAATCCTTGTCCATCTGTCTTTATATCACTTTATTGGATTCCCTTACTTTTTCCTATCCTTTCTTATCTTTATTCAATTATGATCAAGCATATAGGTCATCTCGTCTTGTCATCTTGCCATTATTTCGTGAGTGGGAATTTTTGTTCACCCTGCACCTTACCCTTTTGAATAGGCAGGCATTGCTTTGGTTCTTTTGGCAGGCTGCTTATTAGTGGGTGAAGTATGAGAGGGAATAGGATGAAGATTGCTATGCAAGTGCTCCAAGAAGAAGCAAATGTTTATGCGCGTAGAGGTAGTAGCTCTAACAATTAATCTTGAAAGTCAGGTACAAGCACAGCCCCAAGATTATGCGAATGATTTGATGAGAAATGATCCCATGTTTACTAGACGCCAATTATCCACTCTATTCGAGTAGGCCTATGTGTATGCACAGAAACATTTTGAAAATACGGGAGCGCTATTAGTGCTTGTTCAAAATAATTGACTTTTTTGTATAGTGATAATTCTTTTCCCAGTGTGTGAAGAAAGCGCAAGTTTGAATCCAAAATTACATGATGGTGTTCAATGTTAATTCGAAGTTCTACAATCTTATGCATCGATTAGATATTATAAAGCACGAATCATTATTATCTAATTTTACATACTGAGATTTTTATGTGATTTTCCATGGGTCGAGTGATACACATGACAATGTAAATTGTGTTTTATATATAGAATACACTAACTATTTCAATACAGCATATGAAATGAATTACTTAGAGATCACTCTTTTTTTTGGTCTGAAAATACTTCATGAAAGGCCAACAAAGGGACCAAAAGGGCAGCCCACGCCCATACAGAAAAGAGCTAAGAAGGAGACTAGCCGAAAGACGGCATAGTGCAAAAGCTTTCTCGACTACATGAGAGATTACAAATTTGGTGGACTGGGAAGTCCATCCGAAACCAGCACACGAACTAGGGATGGTGGTGGCTGTGCAGCCCAGGTCTCCCTATGTGCCGTCCTAACTCCTATCGACGCCGCTGCATGAGCTGCTCAATTCTTCTTACAAGGGATCCAACTCCACTCAACTTCATCAAAATCCAATGTGAACTATACATAAAGGAAAATACAAAGTCTAAGAACATATGTTGGTGCTACCTCTCCAAAATCCAAAAATGTGCAACAAATTTGAGAAATAACATTTACAAAACAGGGCATCTTATGAAAAGGAACTAGCTACATTAAACAAAAAATAAGATCCAAGATCATGTCAGTCCACAAAAGCAAAAGAAAACCCCCCAAAAAAAAAAAAATTCCGTGTAAAGGTCAAATATTGCTACCAGATGTATGGATAATAACCAAGAACCTTGAGATACAATAAGTACAATCAGGGTTTCTAGTCTTCCTAATGGAAAATACATCCAAATAATACACAACTATCATCTACACAAGTAATAGAAGCTCCTTGCCTCATGTTTATGTACAAAAATGAGGTGCTTTAAGAACTGCAGTTGCAAAGATGCGAATTTGCAGCGTTCAGTTTGCAAGGGTATGCTTTTCTTTGTTATTGTCATTTTATGATTGTCCGGTTTCTTTCTTCTTAACGAATGAAGCTTCCTTCTGACTCCCAAAAATAAAGGACATCCATACAAGTAGAAAATCAATCCTCAAACCACAACTGGCCTTTTTGGTCCTGCCAACTGCCTCTGTTTTAATCGGCTGTATGTCCTCCTCTTGCATAAAAACAAAAGGAATCCTACAATAACAATCAAAAGCAAGTATACTTCCAAATGGGTATCCCAAATGACACTCCTAGTGCCCCATCTGCATTCACATGCGCTTCGAAGTGGAATTCCTCTGAGATTAACATTAGGGTCGAGAACAAAATCTACATTTGTGCCTGCTTTGTCCAACCAGATACCTGTTGTCTTTGATTTGTACCCAGGGGCGGAAGCTGTGACTGCACGCAGTCAGTAAAACCAAATGAGAAATTAGGCATCAAATAGCCATCTTAAGATGGGGAACCATGATAGAATTACAATTACACGCATACATCCATAAAAACCTGTTTCAAAAAGTCCTTATAGTCCTCATGTGTCAATTGGTCAAATAGCTCTTGGCCTTTACTTATTAGGGCAGAAAAATCCTTCTATGATCCCCCTTCTTTGTAAGAAAATAAGTTCCCTTACTAAAGAGAGCCGTAGCCGCAGTTACACCCAGAAATAAAATCACAGATACAAGGTAAAAACATCCACACCACATCCTCTCATTTCATACCCCAATAATAAGGAGGCACAAGCAATTCACTAAGTCACTAGGCATTCTTTGGGAGGAGAAAATATTTGATGTTGAATGCCATGACAAATATTAATTTTTCGCCAGGCAAATAACGATTACCAGATGTCACATGTGAAAATTGTATCAGCTGTACAACTAAATAAGTGTGGTCCATAAAATGACACTAGTAGCTTTATGTCTTACGTTGTAATCATATTTCCTCTTGTTCTTTTTTAAAGCATCAAGCTCAGTATGAACAAATCATGTAATATGTAAATACCTTCATATCTTCCTCCAGAGGCAAGCAAGCGATGGTAATCCGCAATTCCTCTGCTAGCTTGAACCTGTCAGTCAAAATACATGGGTCATTGGTTTACATGTAGTCCTCTTAAGTTTATCATCTAATGTCAAAAAGTTCAACAGACTGGACCAAAAAGGTGTAATCAACGCTGATTTAATCAAAACGTATAACAAGTCAAAGGAGGCATTGGCACTGCATACAGGTCAAATGCGATTTTCTCTAAGCATACAACTATCAATTTGTTGTCGATTTGACAAATTTGGATGTGGGCAACACAATTCGTATTGTTGCATCAATTTGTTCTCTGTCAGTACGGTTTTTTTTGTTAGGGGTGTATTTAGTGAACGCCAATATGTCAATATAAGAGGTTTTGTGCGGAGACACCACATGAAATTGCAGAACATGTATGCGGAACCCTCTTGGAGAAGGCACGTTGTATGCTTTCTAACTTCAGTTTGTCTATGGACTTTTGGGTTGAATTTGTTAGTTCCTGTTATTTGGTTGTCTTTTGGACGGTTGGTGCAAGTTTAGACCATGGTGTTTGTGTGCAGGTGGAGCTTGAGGTTTTGTTGGTGATATAGAAGATTTTCAGTTTCTTCATCAAAATCATTTTTGTTTGGATCAAGCGAGTTCTTATTTGCAAGTTCAAGCATTGCTTGGACTTGATTGATATTTGCAACTTGTGTGTTGCACGTAACGAAGGAAGGACGTTTCCACTTTGAAGGCTTTAGTAAAATGTAAGCGAAGGTGGAAATTTGTCGTTATGTGGCTTAAACTTGAAGCCAACTACTTCGCCTTTTTGGTCCCAATAGCACATTAAGATTATTATTTACTCTTTGGGGCTTTATTTTTCATTTCTTGTGCTATAAGGATTCCTTTTTGGTTTCTGATCCCATTTGGCTAAGTCATGGATGGTATATAATAGGCACAAAGGCTGCTCTGTTGTTGTATGTTGATAGTGGGAGAGCAAACCATGAAGAGTTCGGACAATTTTCTCTTATTTGGTTTAGGATTTTTTTCGTTACTCTTTTGTGAGAGAGTGCTTTGGGTGTATTGGGATTTTGATTTGTGAGAGTTAAACACTCTTATAATTCTCCTTTTGGTTATTAGTGGAATTTCCTCACTGTCTTCGCCCGTGAATGTAGTCTTATGGGTCACACATGCTTGCCACATCAATAAACTAACAGAAATCCTAATGGAGTAAACGTCTATGACTATTGGTACCTATTTTAAAATTTTCAAGGACTAATGGATCAAAGAAAAATAGTTGAGGACCAAATTTCGAGTCCAAGTTCAAGGACTAATGCTCCAATTTACGCTATTTTATATGTTAGATCATTAGAGTTTTGGTACATCAGAAATTGGAAATCAATGCCCTATGTAGATTAGCATCATCTGTCTAACTATTTATATATTTTAGAACTATAGTAGGGTCCAAAATAAGCTTCAATGCCTCTCTCTAAATCATTGTAACTTGAAATGCTTCATTGCTTAAATGTTTCTCGATCACTTTATATTTTAACTCGAATATAATTGTAACAGCCCAACAGAACTTTAGGCCGCCGAACCGAGTATGGGTTTTGAACCATCTCAAAATGAGCCCTTATTGTGCAATCACAATAGGAAAAAGGTATACTTAAATTTAAAGAATAAATGAATGTTTGTGAGCATACCGTGTAATTTATTCCCTTGATTACAATAAAGCCTGGCAACGGCCTCCCACCATCTGATGAAAAAATTCTTCCATGTACTCCTGTCTGAAGAGTACAAGTTGAATGTAGTTAAACAATATCATACCCATTTAAAATTCAACTTTGACAAATCTGAAATGACTTCATGAGAATTTTTATTCTCAAATGTTTCACCAGGGTAAACTATTTAGGAAAATACTCTAGAGAAAATGGAGCACACTTGTGATTAAGACAATGTTTGAAGCACCATGAACAAAATCCACAGATTGCAAGCTAAACAAAATTAAATTTAGTTCCAGTTGAGGACCATGTAAGAACATGTTAATAGCCAACCATAATATACCTTGATTAGGCTTGCAACGAGATTAAGCATGCTCATTTTGTTGTATTCCCAAAGAGTGAGAAGCTGCACATGATACATGCATTAAGGACAGCACATCAAACAGAAAAATGGTAGCAAGTTCAAAAGAAAGGGAATTAATTGTCTATGTGAAAGGCCAAAATCACTGGCGCCAATTAAAAACTCAAGACCTGCCTCCAACATAGGACAGGATGGAAACAAAGGTCCGTGAGACTTCCTAACTAAATGGATATAAAACTAACAGATTCCTATATAACAAATCAACTGGAGAATGAAAAACAAGCCAGGATATGATAAAACCTACTGTCTAAAAAGCTGAAGCTAATAAGAAACAAGGAACATGAAGATTAACCTACATTCCGCCTCGCGTATAGTCAATAACCACATCAACATCAAAAAAGAAACATAACATGATATTAGAATAATATCAAGACTTAAATACAGGATTAGAAAGACAATTATAAGCCACATTAGGATACCAATTAACCCGAAGTTGTTAAACCAATAAAAGAAAGGGCACAACAATCAATTTGAAGCCTAACATGCACACATATACACTCCAGTAGAGTATTTTTCCTAGGAAGCTTAGAAAGGAGACACTGAAAAGTCTTTCTTCTCCGAGAAGCACAGAATCCCTGGGAATGGAAGAAAGCCAATGTTTTACGGGGTTGTAGTGTATTGGCTGTTCTTTGGGAGGTTTGGTTAGAACGAAACAGATTAATTTTTGAGGACCAAGCAGGTCGCGAAACAGAGGAATTATGGGAGAAAGTTAGACTATGTTCTTCACTATGGACCTCGACTTCATCAGTCTTTAGAGATATGTCCTTTAGGGTTATTTGGCGGGATTGGAATGCAGCCATTTCCTAGCTATAGGTTGTGTGTGCGCTACTGGGGTTCTTTTCCTAGTAGCTTAGGGTTTTGTTCAGTCTAGTTGCTCTTTCTTTGTTTCTGTTTCTTTGTGGCCACCTTGGCCATCTCTGTATTTTATTGTCTATTGCAATAAAATTTGTTTCCTTTTAAAATAAAATAAAATAAAGTGTTGAGTGAAGCTTCTCCTTAAACACACAATATAGTGTATACTTGGAAAGCAGGAATCCCTAACTAAAAACCTTCAATGTGGTGAGAATTTGGACCTTGAAATTAGAACCCCTCCTGTTTTGAAGGGAGTGATGTAAGGCCATTAACTCTTTGACAATGTAAAGCCACACTGATAAGATTGTTGGATCTCCATTCATAATGTAGGACACAATGTTATCAGTTTAAAGTGACTAAGTCATGACATTTTGTGCCCACAATTTTGAACCTGAAGGATAAAAGGCCAATACATAAAAAGAAAGGGTTCCCATTCAAGTTATCTGAGATAAAGTTTGAAGGAAGAGCCTTTCTGGCTAAATGTTCCATTGTAAATGTAGCATGAACAAGGTCAAAAGATTCTGTTCATACTTAATTTCCACTTCTACCACAAAGGAAACCTATTGTTACAGTATTTAAAAAGGAACCGACAGTACCATTAAAAATTCTGCCCCCGCCCCGCTAAGACCCATTAGACCTATGGGCTACACAAGGGTGTAACAGTCTCTTAAATCATGCTAAAATGCCTAAAGAAGATTGTATTATATATCAAGGTTGCAAAAAATCACACACGCTGATGCCTGACCTCATTAGCAATAGGCCATTTGTTGTCACTAATCTCTAATGTCAATTCGAAACAGCCTGCATGTATGTAGTTCCAGTCTTGCATGCCTCCATATATAGGATACCTGCAACAGGTGTCTTAAGAAACAATAGATGAATATCAAAAGAAAAGAAAATATATCTATGGTAAGTCGTAATGTTTCAAGCTGTCATACCAGGAAGCTCCATTTGTAATCCCTCCTTCAAATTCCTTGCTCAAGGACATGTTATGGTGAGAGCCACTATAGACACTTGCCAAGAACCGAAATGTTTCGTCATCGGGACATGCAAAGTAATTTTTCCTGCAAATTAATTTGGATCAAAAGACGAGCATGTGCGGAAGAAAAACTATGAAATGAAAAGAAGCTTCAGCATGTATTCTGGGATAGTGCTATTATAACACACAAATATTGTTAGGCATCATTTGAAAATTCATAAATTATATTAGATGTAATCGGCAATCTTCAAATAGTGAAGCTCTAAGACCTACTATTGACATCCATTTCTGTGAGACATTTTCACAAAATGAAAATGAGAAAACAAATTTGTAGTTTCAAGATCCAAGAATGCATCTGGCTGAATTTGAAAACAGTTTCTGAGAACAAAAACAGTGAAAATGTGTCTGGTGCTAAGGTGTGAAAAATGACAAAACAGTGAATATGTGTTTAAACTATTTTGTTTAAATATTATCATAAGTCAAATAATAACATATTTCCATTAGGCTTGTTAAACTTGTCAGACATAATCTTCCACAAAAATAATTACTCAGATCCAGCATCATCAGTAACATTATAATTTCAATGGCATAAATTATGATTAACATGGTGCAAATAAACTATCATAATTAAATTTTTTTAAGCCCAACAATATTTAATCAAGCTTTACTTAGCACAAACAATGCCCAAAAGTCCCATGTTTTTCTTGGTTGGACCAGCCCCTGCCTCAGCAAATGGACAAAGTGGAGCAGCCTGCTTTTGGCTGTTCCTCTACTTCTCATTCGGGTTGGGTTGACCCGATAATTAACAATGAAGAGAGATTTTTATCCCACCAAAAAAATGAAGATAGATTTTTAGAGTGAAATGTAAAGAAAATCATTTAGAGAGACAAATAGTGGAAATTCAAAAGAAGAAACTGAATACCCACATAGAAATAAGGCACCAGGGGTCCCATGTTTTTCTTCTTGAAAGCATTTGATTTTCCCCGTTTTGCGTGTTTTCAATGTTACCTTTAAATTGATGAAAAGAAAATTTTGTTGTTCTCTAACTCAAAGCACAAATTTAAAAACGTTTCCACAATTCCATTCTCCATGTTTTCAGAAGCTACTGGCTGAACACATTTTGTGGTTGTTTTTTATCTAGAAAAACAGAAACAGGGCTCCAAAATATTAACGAAAGGGCCCCTAAAAACACAAAACCATTCAGTTTCAAGGGCTCGAGTGTGGTGAGTATCTTTGGCATCATATGCAAATTGAATTATGATCAAAACCAACACTGAGGCCAAAATAACTAGAACAAGCAAAATAGAAAGGAATACTTCAAACACTCGTTACAATGAGAAACCCACATCACAAGTTTAGCACTAATAACTAGTCAATACACAGATGTTCAACAAACAAATCCTCTTCTTTTTTTTTCCCCCTTCTCTTTTCCTGTCAAAGATGTTCCAAGGGAGCTAAAGGTTGGCAGGTTATTTTCCACGGAGAAGACAGGATTTCCAGCTTATAAAAGACAAAAGAACAAGAAAGAACGGGAAATATACAAGAGGAAATCAAGAAAGTAAGGGTGCACTATCAAGCCATCAATCAGCAGGGTGCAACGGAGAATTGTTATGAATGTAAATTTACCTTTTATCCTGAGTGCCATCCCATGGATAATTTGCAACAAGTGCACCCTGTGAGTAACAATATAATTAGTAATGACTAATTTATTGACATATTGATCAAAGAATTCATTACCAAAGACAGAGAACAGAATGTTGGAATTAAACCCTATGGATGGATCTGTTTGGATGAGTGAAGAAAATAAATTAAATAAATTGGATGTGGATGAAAGCTAAGGAGCTACATTATATAATGTAATCTTACAGAACGATTGAACATCCTTCTTTCCTATAAGTCTTTCTAGTAACCAAATTTGAAGCAAAGACTTCATGGGTAGCATGCACTAATGCAGTTACTTTTAGCGTGGTAAAAACTATATGTTGTAGCTTGTATCGTATATGCAAATGTATTTCCTTATCTCAGAAGAGACTGATCCGTAAGTTTGACAAAAACAAAAAAGTATCTTTCCAACATGCAGGTCTCCATTATGGCAAAGAATTCTAAATGATTCTTTCTGCATGTTAGAATTCTAAATGATTCTTTCTGCATGTTCACATTGATTGCTAAAACAACCTAAGTAAAGGTATGATATCAAGTGGCATGGGTATGTTTATGCACTGCACTGAAAGTAACGATCATAGCAGGAAATACGAGAAGATGTATTACCCCATGCAAGCTGGCAGATGCAGTAAATTGTATCTCTCTCAACCACTTCATTATTGCTCTTGTTTCAGGTTGTCGCTCATTCACATAATCATTCACCGGAAAGAACTGTCATTCATGTCAATGTCTCTTTTTAAAAAATGACCAATGTACTTTATTAATGATAGGTAAAACTATAATTTAAACCAATACCAAACGAATGATGCTTCAAACATCCCATTACATAGCGTGTTGAATTTTGGGATCTACACTTTTTTTTCTTTTTCTTTTTTTTTGAGAAGAAACGAAATTTATTAAGCAAAAGAACACGGAGGTGGAAAAGGCAACCACCACCGAAGAAACAAAAACAAACAGAGAGAAACAAACAGCACCAAACCCTCCCAAGCTAACAGGGAGGAACACAACCGAAAAACCACAGAACAACACACCCCCCACCCCTCAGTTAACCGTAGCTGCCATATCCCTCATAATAGTGGAATAAGAGTAGTCTTTAAACTCTTTTGTAACCGAAGACCACAACGCTGCCCAGTACTTAACTCTATCCCAAAGCTCACTCACTCCCACTCCCTTATAGTCTTCAAAAATTCTCCTATTACGCTCCATCCAAATGTTCCAGAAAACAGAGTGGACCAAACAGCCCATAAAGTTGAAGCGCGCTTCCCCTTTCCCCAAACCACAAAGTGAGAAGAAAGGAAATCAGAGCACCCTTTCGGAATCACCCAAACAGTCCCAACCACCCTCCACAAGAGCCCCAAAAGACTTAAGGAAAAAGGGAAATGTAAGAAAAGGTGGTCCACATTCTCCTCACAATGCTTGCACAAAACACACCATTGAGGAGACAGATACATAAAAGGTCTCTTCCTTTGGACTAGATCCGAAGTGTTAACTTTCCCAAGCGCCACCAACCAAACAAAGACTTTGACCTTAGGGGGAGACTTAGCCTTCCACACAAGAGAGAAGGGATGAAAGGTCACAACCCTCCCCTTGTTGTGCAAAAAGGTCTGAAAGGACTTGCAAGTGAAAGATCCCGACTCCTCAAGATCCCACCTTCTCCTATCCCTTTTAGAAGCACACAATCTGACTCCTTCCAGAATTTCCAGCAACTTAATCACCTCGACAGTCTCCCTCTCATTCAGATTTCTCCTAAACCGAAAGTCCCAATTGGGATCTACACTGGATTTTGATCACGAGGTTTGAATCCTTTTCAACTAAATTAAGTAGAATTTAATAAAATTACAACCAATTTTCCAAGCATTTATTTGACAGAGATACTCATCAACTTCATATGGTGTATATTTATTACCGAATTTGAGTATTTCTCTTAACATTTAAGATTTCAATCTTGGTTACAATATTGATATCAGTAGATATGTCAGTAGTTCAAATTTACAGAAATATCGGTGAAAAATAAAAATTGAAAAACTTTGCTTTTTAAACATGAAGATTTTGAATGAGCTTTAAGAAATGTTATAAAAACCCATAATGCATAAATTAGGCGTCTAAATTGCATAAAATATTGTATGCATGCTAAGTATATAGTCAAAACAATTTACGCAACTGACCCATACTTTCATAATAAAAATGCATATTCTATATTTGATCTATATCAATCCTATTTCTTTTGCAAGGAACAGCTTTAAATAAATTTTATAATTTATTTTGTTTTTCTAACTAGAAATCCCCCGCAATCCACTTTGCAGATCAGATTTGAAATTGGGGCCCCTCGCCGAACCCTTCAATCTTTCGGAGGCAGGAAGCAATAGCAAATAGCTAGGCAGGTATCTTTGGGGGTTTCGAACCCCAGACCAAACGGGAGCAAACCATGGGCCTGACCAATTCCAGTAACCCCTCTTGGTTAGTAAGGATTATATATATTGTTCATGTGCTGCATTTAGTTAGTTGTAAGTTACAAAGCCTAGCCCGAAGCTTTCATCAGAATTCGAAGTCTATTAGTCTGCTCAGTCTACTGTTCTTTGAAGTCAAGGCTAATTAGGCTAATTAGTTGACTAAGCTAACGAATTAAAAAGAAAAGTCACATGGGCTGGGAAAACAAAAGGCCTTTAGCACATGGTTACTGGGTCTAACTATATTTTATTTGCCATTGATTTTCTTTTGGGCCACAAGTCATTGACTCTTCCTATCAATGATAGCTCAATTAGATCATGTCACCAAAAATATACCTGGTCTGGAAAATCTCGATTAAGATCAATATTATTTGCATTACCACGCCTCCTTAATAAAAACCCATCGGGATTCATAGACGGCAGTATATGAAGATGCACACCGTCAACAATCGATGTTGCCTGTAATGACCAATAGACATTTGTAAGAAGGTTAAATGTGGTAAATAAAACAACCATGCAGAACTAATATAACTTGTCATATGAATAGAGAAGTGCTAACTTTAAAAGATACAAAGCACAAGTTATCAGAAATTACATTAGTTTTATCAAACCAAAGCACAAGTTTATGTTAGGCAGGATAAAATATACAAAGTTAATACAGATGGTCAGAGGAAGAGATGGATGCATATGTCATATCGAGAAAAGGATTTCTTTCTTCTACCCTATTACGATGTAATCTTATCTGGCTGGACTATTATTTTTATTTTGTATTACGGAAAACATGCATTCATTAATATATATATATATAGGGAAAAAAAACAACTATTTATTGTGACAACTTTGAGAAAACAAAGGTTGGAAGTTCTTGAGCACACTAAAGTGAGAACTTTGAGGAGTGTCTTTAAATAAAGTAAACAGAAAAGAAAACGAAAAAGGATTTTAGAACTTCAATTACCCAATAAATAAATGATGGGTCTAGGGGTTAACAAATAAAACTCCAATGTTATGAGTTCCAAAACACATTTCTGGGGATCACTCCTGTTCTCATTTCCTACAGTCCACTAAAATTCCTGATCACAATTGAAGTGTCAAAAATTCATGAGCACAAACGACTATGAAAAGAAGAACATAGAAACTTCCAAGAGTAGTTTAGAAATATTTTGATATACAGTTCAGATATCTCAAGACATGACCAAGTTCTACAAAATAGACCAAAATCTATGAGCAATATGGGAAAACATTTAAAGGGGGGAAAAGGAAAAAATTTAAGGATCAAGTCAACTTAAAAGGAAAGAAAAATACCAAGGGATCTTTCAAATAGTTGTCACATATCCAATTTGCTAGTAGCATTAGAAGCTCACGACCTACAGGTTCATCTCCATGCACATTTCCAATGTACTGCATCACCCAGCATATTCATCAACAAATGCTCAAAGTAGTATTAATGGATTCAGGAAAACAGAACAAGTGAGTTTCATTCTGGGGAGTGACGAGGTAATAGGAAAGGGCTTTCAAGTAGCGCACCAAATACAAAGATACAACAAGGTCACTGTATGCAAACACTCAAAAACTGAAAACCAGTTGGACCATAAATTTGTATACAAAAAAGTGAGATTCATGATTTCAGTTTGCAAATGCTCCACACTCTTGGTGAGGAAAAAAGATTATTGGATAATAGCTAAAACCAACTTCATATTTGAACATCACAAATTATTTTGGGAAAAATAAAAAGTGATCACATAATTGTGGAAAATCATCCAAAACAATTAACAGCATACTAATAAAGGTCAGGATGCAAGAGTTGAAAGAAATAACTGCACAAATACGGTCGATGGAGAATGGGCTAATCAAGAGTCCAATATACTAATAATTAATTAGTATCGCATGGATTCCAGAAACAATGAACCGTAAGGAAGA
The DNA here is from genome assembly GCF_000346465.2 of Prunus persica. Classification (NCBI taxonomy): domain Eukaryota; kingdom Viridiplantae; phylum Streptophyta; class Magnoliopsida; order Rosales; family Rosaceae; genus Prunus; species Prunus persica. Next base: position 4,062,522 of record NC_034016.1, on the reverse strand, counting down.
AGAAGAGGGCAAAAAAATGTCTCCAGTTGAACAGCAACGGAATATAAAGTTGTGAATTTTTGGCTTGATCATTGTCATATTACAGCATCTCATATTCATCATAAGTTTCTTGCGGCTATAAATGGCTCATCGCTATTTCCTTTATTCCTTTAGCAGAAAAGAAAAGGGTAAGAAATGGATTGTGACTGGAACTGCCTTCCAAACAGCTATAAAACGCAGGAAGTCTCTGCTCGGGGGCAGCTAATATAACTTGAACTAGTGAAATGAGTAAAAAATTTTAAAAAGAGATAGATGGACATTCTCTAATACTAGAATCAACTAAATTTGGTGGTGAATAGGTATCTAACCTTTTTACATCTAAAGGTGCAATAAGCTAGAGACATGATATGCTAACTCATTTTTAACTTCCAGTGATATGCTACCAATGGCAAACTTCCTATTACTTAAGTTGCTGACCACTATTGACAGTTATAGTTGTCGAAAGATTCCATATACTGGTGTCTACATCTCATTACACAGCTCTATGGTTAAATATGGTTCCAACCAGCTGCAAGAACTAATTTTTGCGAATCCTGACAGAACCAAAGCAGTTTCCTGCTTTGTGAAATTTTTATTTTTCCTACCAAATACAATTTCTACATTATCATTTTTGGAGGGGAAGGGTGGTGAGACCAATGCATTTTCAATCAGAAATCCTGCCATGTTCAAAAGATTGATTGTATATAGGACACATTAGAAATTTAGGATAGGAGGTTTAGAATTTTTCACCAAATAACAGCTTAGACATAATCTCAATAAAATTAATATTAAAAAACAAATATTTTGTTTAAGTTTTTGTAAATAACAGATCATTCACCTTAAATGCAGGTTCAGGCTCTTCCTCCCCAGGCTTATCAGAAATTTCTATTACCCACTGCAAGCAATAACAAAGCAAACAACACCCACTTTATAAGATGTGAGTCAAGAGGTTATTTTAACAAATGAAAAGAAGACAACCAAAAACAAAAATGGAACTCCAATAAAATAATTACCAGAGGAACCCCATTCACACTCTCGCCGATACTGATAATCCATTCAAAAAATCCCTCAATGAGAGAATAAAAAGAATAAGTCAGCATAATCATCATAAGATGCCTAAACAGCAACACAAATACTAAATTCAAATCATGCATTATCCAACTAAACTACTACTTAGAAATATAAATTCTTAATTTGTATATACCGTCACGAGGTAAAACTTTCATCCGGTACATGTTCAAGAAAGGAGCACAAGTCCAAGTAATCACCTGTATACCCTAGAAATGTTACTACATTTTTGGCCGAATGCCTTAATGGCCCGTTCCAGCTCAGTGTTGGTCATGTACCCTTGAGCTACATCCACACTGACAAAAAAAAATTACATTTTCAGATAACAAATCACATAATTCATTTGTAGCTACTAAAATTCAACTTTAGTATAAAATATACCGTGTCTCGGACTCGTCATCCTCAAACAAGTGCCTTCTGGAACCAGTGCGAGGACCATATTCGAGGCCTATCAACATATAACTTACAATTAGCTAAACTTAAAAGCGTATAGCTAAAGGTTATTTACTTATTCGTAGCTCTAATTCACCAAAAAGTGTACAATTTATGAAAACAATTGGCATGATAATCTAATCTGATCATAATATGTAGATTAACTACCGTTTGGTTCCTGGGAAATCAAATCAAAAAAATTCAAAACACAGAATCTAAGCTGTAGCCTTAGTTTGAGTTCAGACTTTAGTTTCTCAATTTCCAAAGAAAAACCCAGAAAGAAAAAAGCACGCACATGCTCGTACAGACATACATACATGAACATGTATATATATATATATATGTATATATATATATATATATATATACATGTGTGTGTATGTATATGTAAGACACTTAGACAGACGAAGAGATGAGCAACCTGGAGGATTAGAGTTATGAAGGCCGCCTCTAGCAATGGCAAGAGGAAGAAAAGTAGAAAAACTGACAGAGAGGAATAGGATGGAAAAGACAAGCTTCATTCTCTGATTTTGTATGATGATGGCAATCACAGAGCTTCAGCATCAGATTCAGGAAGGCATTGTTGGAACAAGGCTATACAGAAGAAGTGAAAACGTGACGAAGAAGATCGGGGATTGCGGATTTGTGGGAAAGTGCGCTGCCACTTCCAATGAAAGCAAAGGTTACAAGACTCTTGGGGATATGGGCTACAAATGGAAGACATAGAGGTCGTTCGGCCCATTTCTGTTATTTCTTTCCCTCTGTTGCCTAAATAAGCCAGACAAGGGAGCTTTGGTTTACACTCAACACAAAGTTTATCATTGTGGTAGATGGTAACTCAATTTCACCTAATTTAAGGTAAAACCTAAATTTAGTATTTAAATATAGCATCTAATTTTATAATAATATAATATAAAAATCTCAAAATTACACATAATATCATTATTTTCATATTTTATAAATTTATTTAAAGTGACTCTAATGGCATGTTTATTAATTCGTAATTGAATTGAAGATGAATTTAATTGAGGATGAGTTGGATGAGAAGAATTAGATTTCAGATTTCTATTGAAGTTGTTTACTAAATCATATGAATTAAGGGGAGTTAAATTTCATATTCCTATTGAAATTGTTTATTAAATCATATGGAATTGGGATATGAGTAATACAAATTACTAAAACGTATTTGTTGTTTGATTAAAACAGATGGTAAATTTGAAATTTTAAAAATTGTGTGAGGATATAATGGGTAAAAAAATATGAATTCGTAATGGGTAGTTTTTCAGGAATTAGAATATCACCTCCACCCAAGAATTGAATTCCTCCAAAATCAGGAATTCAATTCCTAATTTTGTATGGACTCTACTTACTTTTTAATTTCTCGATGTGAAGTAAACACATAAATCCTTCATAGATGTAATTCAATTCTTGATGAGAATTTTAATTCCTAACATGGCGAACCATTTCATCTTCCCCATGCGTAAAAAAATATTAGGCCTTGTGCTCCCATTCTCTTCCTTCCGTTTTCTAAATATTTTATTTTTCATTATTTAGGTTTGTTGGTTAGATCAGGTTTTCATTTTGTTCCTTTTATTTTAGGTTTTTTCTCTGTCAATGGTTCCTTTGCAACTTTATCCCTTTGTAGGCTCACGCTTCCCTTCTCTGGTTTTTTTTCTCTTCTTCTTCTCCTAGTCTACTCCTTTGCTCAAATGTCATTTAAAATGTTTTTGTTTGTAGTCTTTTCTTACATATATATATGTATGTATATATACAGAACTAATGATGTGCAATACAAAGTATACAATGAATGTGCTACTCTAATATTAGTAATTTTCAGATTTATAAAATAAAAACTGCAACATAGTTTGTATTTTTATGTTATTATGATATTTGTATTTTTAGGCTTATATAACAAAAACTGCAACGCAATTTGTATTTTTATGTTACTCTTATATTGGTATTTTTTAGGTTTATAAAATATAAATTGCAACTCAGTTTTTATTTTTACGTTACTCTTGCATTGATATTTTTTAGGTTTAAAAAATAGAAACTACAACGCATTGTCTATTTTTATATTACTCTTATATTAGTATTTTTAGAATTATAGAATATAATATTTACTCATATATAATAGGAAAATTAAATTTTCTTTGTTTCATCCAGAATAGGAAGATAATAAAAAGCCTTAAGTTACATGCTTATTGTACCTGCAACTTCAAACATATAAACAAACAAAAAAAGAGACGCCAAAATGGACTCCTATTGAAAGTTATTGCCCATAATCTTTTCAATCCTTTGTCAATCTACAGCTTGTAATGTTTGTCTCAACGCCAAATGATCCAAATGCAAATGAGTTTTAGGGATAAGAAGAAAGGAAAATGAGCAGATTCCGAGAAAAAATGATGTCATATTGTACTGCAAAGCGTCTATTTTTAACTTTAATAGTCTTCTTGGGCTGATAAAGAGTCAAAATGATGCTCGAAATTAGAGCAAACGTGGCGGCCTATTTTAGCTGTCTTGAAACACTACACCACGTGTAGCATGACTGTGAATAGCAGTAGAAACGAAAGTAGGACGATGCGCAGCTAGTGGTGAAAAAGATAAACAGAAAAGGGCAATAATGTAAATGTAAGTTTCATATTAATCATGTCTATAGGTAATGACTTTCATATTACTCATTGACTTTAACACAACAAAATTACCATAATCGTAGGGTACTTGAGACAGATGACGTACCTGTATTTCTAGCTATGAAGCACGGACACGAACAAGAATACAGTTATATAATATGATATAATATAGGAATATGATAAATTTAAATACGATAATTAAAATTTTATATTAAAATATAATAATAACATTATATAATTTTAAAATTCAAAATTCATCAACCAAATTCAAATTTAAACTCTAGAAAAATAAAAAACAGAAGTCTCAATCAACTACAATATTTGTAATGTATTCCTCGATAAATAAAGCAACCTCCAATGATGGTTTAGTAATAAGAGAAAAGTTAGCAATTTCAAGCATCCCAACACCTTCTTCATCCAAGTTATCAAATCCATGTCCTCCAATATCCCACATTTGAGTAACACATTCTTTATAGCTTGAGCTCTTCCTTGATAAAAGATAAATATTATTATGCACAAATACCAAGTCTTCAGCTATTTGGGATGTTAACTTGGTTCTTAAAGAAAGAGTGAATGAAACTATTTGTATTCCAATTTCTTTCGCAACACGAGGAGGAACAAGGTTATCCAAGTAGCTTTAAAGCTACGGATTGGAGAGTTGGTGTTGAAGGTCCATGAACAATTCATCACATTATTGGTTTCATGTGAAACCTATCATTCATAGCATCAATAGCTCCAAAGTCATCTAAGCATAATGAAAAAGAGGCATACTCCATAATGATATCTCTTCTAGCCCGGTTATCCGAAAAGAATTTCTCAAGACACTTTTTTCTTTCTCTTGTAATCTCGGCGTCTTGGTGTGGAGCAACACGGCTAAGATCCTCTTACAGCCATTCTGGACTATAAAACCTAAAAGTAAAGTGTGATATTATTTCATAAAATTATCACAATATGAAAAGTAAATTTTAAATACTTTAAAAGGAAAGAAGCACATAATACTTACCCAAGATTTAAAGAATGCGCCAACAATGGATTGGTGTGCTACTCTTAGTCCATTGCTCCACTAAAATGTGACACACCACATCAAAGAAGTTGCTTTGTTCATGTATTTGCTTGTGCTCTTTCCTATAGATAGTTGCCTTCACCTTCTTTATCATGGTATCCCACTACTCATAAACCAAGTGAAGAAAAGGTTTATCTATGTCAGTCATCCTAATCATCTCATATATAGAAGCTATAAAGGAAAATATATAATCAATCTCATCCCAAAAGTATTCATCCAATATCTTTTCATTCATTGCTCTTGCATTGCCAACATCATCCTCTTTATATAAAGACCAGTTTGGACTAATCACCATTTGTTCTAGACCTTCCTTTACTTCCTTAAATCTTCTAATCATCACAAGTGTAGAGCCAAACCTTGTTTCGGCAATAGAGAGCATCTTCAATTTGTAATGGTCCTTATACATAGCCAATCTCATATTATGGTTCACAATAAAAAAAAATTATGAACCAAAACATCATCAACAATGTCTGAAATCCAACTACATTTATCATACCAATCATCATTTTGTTTCAGTGAACATATGCTCTTCAAAGAAAGATTGAGAGTGTGAACCGCACATGGTGTCCAAAAGATATTGGGATATCTAGCCTTAACAAGTTATCCAGCAGCTCTACAAATTGGCGCATTGTCAGTGATTAGTTGAACCACATTTTGATAACCAGTTTTCTTAATGGAGTCGATAAGAAAGTTGGCAATATAATGTTTGTCCTTGTACTCTCCGTCACAATTAATTCCCTTCAATAACATACGCTCGCTCTCAGAAGTTGCCATAATGTTAATAAGTGGTCTTCCTTGCGAATCTGTCCACCATCATTACACACACTTACACCTTTAGTGCTCTATATACCCTTAATTGGTTGTATACATCGCTCAATGTGACTTTTCTCTTGTTGCAAAAGAGTAGTTCTTAGTGCATTGTAACCTGGTGGAACATATTCTAGAAGCGCAAAAGCACGAAAATAGGAGTTTCGATAATGTAGATTCCTTGCAAGGTGGAAGGACAATCCATCTGTATAAAACATCCTTGCAACTTCAGCATCACATTGTTCTCTAGCCTCTTTTTGAAAAGCTATATCAAGGGGCCCATTCATTCTCTTTCTTTTCTTTTGCTCAACATTAGACATAGAAGAACAAAGTAAAGAACCAGTATTAGGAAAAGGCATTTGTCTTCGAGCTGCACTTTTCAATCGGTATTCACATTCTCTCACAAGTCTTTCCATTTTTGCAAAAACTTTATCAGTAACCTTTTTGCAAGGTGCAATCCCATTTCCCGACATTTTCAACAAATGAAACTTGACTCTAGAGTAGTAGCCTTTGTAAGTATTATGACAATAATTGCATTCAAACATAGTATTTCCTCCTCATTTTCCTAACTTGTCAAGCCTTTTAATATACTTTCACAATGGAGCATGATCATCTACCTCGATTTCAGTATTCTCAGTAGGATTAACATTAGCACTTGCATTATTATTCGGATGACTCATGTTCCTAAACATAAAGAAAAGTCAACATATTGAATATAATATTATTAAATTACCTAAACACAACTTTTTTTTTATAAACAAAAGTCCTCTTCACGTGGGGTGGGAGATTTCTTTCATTATATTTGGTTATAATATTATTACTTTTGATTATAATATTATTATTACTAGTGTGAGAGTATTCTAAACAAAAGGATAAGATCACAACATAAACAGAGAGAGAGAGAGAGAGAGAAGCGTGAGAAAACAAAATAGAGAACATACCCGACAATGAAGAAGAAAAACCAGAAAATTCACGAACAATTCACCATAGGCTCACCAGATTAATTCAAGAACCAAAATATATGAGAGATATTTGATTTAAGGTCTGGATAAAGAAGAAGAATTGATGAGTGAGTGGCATTGGGCATTTTTATATATATAGAAGAAGAAGATCAAAAAATAAGAAGATTTGCATGAGACATTTTCTTGGTTTCAAAACAGGTAAGGACAACCTTTCGTGTTCTTCAAGACTTCAAATTTGTGCCGAATTTTAATTTTTCCTCTTAAAGCCAAAATTAGACCTAAAACGTATCCTAAAAATCGAATACCCGTACCTGTAATGTTAGATATGTGTATCCTTTCGTCATTGACCGTATCCGTTGACTTGGATATGTATCCATCGCGTACATGCATGTGTCAGGCACGTATCATATCCCCCAGCCTATCGGACATGGGGTACGCACCTCAACCATCGTATTCATGCTTTATAGATTTCTAACCATTGAATGGAAGTAATACAGGCATGACTTTTCTTTAAAAGAAAAAACCCTAGCCCCTTTCTTCCAAAAAACACTCCTAGAGTCGTTTTCACTTTGAGGGGGAGGAAGCCATTGTTCTTCCTCCCCTCTCCTCTCTTCTCTTCCTCCATTCACTTCTTCCCCCATTTTCAGAGACAAATGGTTTTCCTTATTTGTCTTCGTTTTCTTATGATGTCCAACCATCACAGGTAGCTGCGTCTCAGTGTTGGATTTCCACCTACGTTTTGGCGTCGGATCTCTACCACCATCCTTTTTGCAGTTTCTTTATGTTTGAAATAAGTTGCAGAGGCTCTTTGGGTTCTCTGTGTAGTTTTCACCTCTCCTTTTATGAGAACTTTTGACCTCTCTTTTAGAGCTTTTCATCTCTCCTTTATAAGAGTTTTATTTGTATCGTTATGACTTGATTTTTTCAAGTTTTATATCTTCTTCATTATTCTAAGTTTCCAATCTTAGTTAGGATGCCTATGCTAGAGTTTTTTCGATCTTGCGTGATCGTTAGTAGAGGCACACCAAATTGTCTTAATTTTGATGTTAGATCGCTTTGTTATTGTAATGGCCTTTTTGTGGCTAGTTTGTATTGGTCATTTGTGGCTAGTGGCTTTTTTGGCTAAATTATGGATGCAAGCATAGAATTTCTAAATTTAAAAAAAGACAGATAAGGAACCTAAATTCACGAAAAAGCTATATATACATACATTCTTGTGAAGTTCAACTAATTCTCATACTTGATTATACTTCATGCTTTCTAGTTCATTTAACATTGCTTTCCTTCATTTTTCTACATTTTGATTCTCTATAGCTTTTTGAAAACTTGTTGGATCAACCTTATCTCCAGTGTCAAAATCTGCTTTCTGTAAGTACGAATAATCTGAATTTGTTGTGGATCTTCTTGGTTTGTCAGATTTCCTCAACTGCATTGGTTCTGGTGAATTTTGTATTTGAGGATTTTTCGCAGCTTGTCCTTCTTGTTGTTGGTCAACTAGTTCTTCAAACTGAGAAGGTTTCGATACAGTTTCACTTAAAGGAATCTAGGGTGTAACATCTTGTTCATCATTCTCGATCACAGATACATCACCTTCTTCTTGGAAAATAAAATTTTCATTCCAAGTGGCATTCTCCTCATGCTCTATAAACTTTTCATAGCTAGTCTCAACAATTCAGGTACCATAATTTGGACAGTAAAATCTGAAACCCTTTTATCTTGCAGGATAACCAATAAAATAGCAGCTAATCGGTTTTGGATCAAGCTTCTTCTCTTAAGAGTTATATATTCTGGCTTCAGCCTTGCAACCCCATACATGAAAATGTCGCAAGCTAGGCTTTCTAGTGGTCCAAATTTCGAAAGGTGTCTTAGGTACAGACTAGTTGGGCACTCTATTAAACATGTAGTTTGCTGTTTTGATCATCTCTTCGCATAGATGCATAGTTCGATTTCTTCTCTCAACCAAGCCATTTTGTTGCAGAGTTCCTGGCGTTATGTATTGAGCAACTATTCCATTATCTTGTAGATACCTAGCAAAAGGTCCAACACGTCGTCCTTCTTCATCAAAATGTCCATAATATTCACCTCATCTGTCTGACCTCATAATTTTGATCTTTTTCTCAAGTTGCCTTTCAACTTCAGTTTGAAAGATTTTGAACATCTCATAAACTTGAAAATTTTCTGCTATGAGGTATAGATAAACAAAACGAGAATGATCATCTATAAAAGTGATGAAATACCCATTTTCATCAATTGTTTGATGACGGAATGGTCCACAAATATTTGTGTGGATGATCTCTAAAAGATCACTACTGCGAGTTGCACCTTTCTTTTTAATCTATGTGAGTTTTTCTTTAACACATTCAATACAAATCTTATCATCACTGAAAGTCAGTGGCGGCAAGACTTGTTCTTTAACAAGAATTTTCATTCATTCTTTTGAAATGTGCCCTAAAACGTCTATGTCATAACCTAGTGGGTGTTCTCTTGCTTCTAATCCTTTTCTCACTCGATTCAGCCATTAAAACTTCACCAGATTTATTGTTTTTGAAATAATATAATTAATTTGAGAGAAAAACCAGTAGCAAGAACACAGAATTTTGAGATAATGCGAAGCCATCTTTATTGAATTAAAAAATAAACCAAAGTATTGATAATCTTGAAACAGAATTTAAATAGTGTTCACAGAGAAATAACGTTTGGATGTCCGCATAGAAGAAAATCTATATATATAATCATTATAAAAAAACTACAATTTCTTCCCTCAAGTTGATCTCATGGTAAATTCTTTTGTTTTTAAGGGGATATAATTTTATTAGATCAATAGGAAAAAAGAGTATAAGGAACACATACTGTAAAGGGAGCCACCCATCCCAAAAGCAATGTGGCAGACATAAGTAAAAACTTTCCGAGTGACCTTAGCTAATCGAAGCCTGAAACAATATAGAGAGAATCATTTTCGAAAATAATTTTCTATAACTCCTATCTACCTTTCCCCTGATATAGTCTAATAACATCAAGGACAAAATTGGTGGCTAACCAGCATAACTCTCTTAAAGAGGCTAAAAACACCCAACAAACTCAACTAAGTTCCTAGAATTATGAGATAACAAAACACAAAAAACTAATAGAATTTCTGGACTTTATTGACAAAAAATGATCAAGACTAAAAATCTAAAACATCAGCAACAAAAAGAAGAACAAACACCCCCAATTTGGAGGAAAACCCTCTCTCTCTCTCTCACTGCTAGGGGTTTTTTTTTCATGTGTGTATATATATATATTTTCTAATGAACTAGAAGTTGAGTTGGTTCCTACAATTTGGATGAGAACAAGCCATTATGAATTGATTGGTCTACGTTGTTAAATGATTGAATTTTTTTTTTTTTTTAGTCATAGAAAATTCGTTATTGTATGATTAAATCACATATATAAACAAAGCTTGACACGAATTCTTCCCCCCAGTTCACGTAGGCATCAATTCTTAGTATTTCAACAGGCAAGAAGGCGACCGCTTTTGCGGGTAATGGAGGTTAATTAGTCAGCCACTACATCATCCACCTAGTTAACTTATCTCCAACCGTCCAACTCTTTTTATAATCACCCCTCTTTGGCTTTGATATAGGTCACCATGGTCTCCATGGGACCCCCACATGGCCGACCAAGAAATGTAAAAGCATGGGACACGTGTACAGTTCCTATAGCAACACCTAATTGTTTTTTTAAATTATGTACCTGTGATGCTTGATTGCGTTGTTAATCTTGTGTTTAATTAAATAATAAATTAATTCAGCCATTGGTGGTATTGAGAAGCAGACGACCCACCGTTTTTTATTAATTTTATAATTTTGATATGAGTGCTTAGACGACATATATATTCCTTCATCATGGAGCCTCTTTTGTCTCTGTGTTTTCATCTTTCTAGAGTGTTCTTAAGGAAGGATCAATTCCAAGAGTAGATTTACCTCATTACCCTCTATATATTTCTCAAAAATATAATAATTAACTTCGTAAAATTATCATAATTAAAGGTATTGGTGTTTATTATGTGTCTCGTGGATTTTTTTCTAATTTTTTTCTGTTTAAAAAAATAATTCTTAGTATATTTTCTTGTGACATTGGCATTGATATTACCATAATTACTTATAATAATATTTCATATAACCTTGAATGAAACGTTGTTAAACAATATTCAATTTTATGTTTATATGTATATTGTATTTTTAATGACATTATAAATATAATAAGTTCCTCAATTATAGTTTTGGTTCCATCGTTAAGATGCATGCATGGTATGTGAAAATGAATGATTCACCTCGACATATTGTTCCTATCTAATTTGATTAAGACTTTTTCTATAATAAAAAATATACAGTGATTCTAAACAAGTCATTAACTATTTCTCTCTTTTTTCGTATCAATTTTGTGAAAGGAGTTAGGCTTTTTCATATCTTTATAATACTTTACCATAATATAATTTCAAGACTTCAAAACATTCCAATTATATATATCCAAAAAAAAGATTATATTGTGGCCGAACTATAGAACATCTTCACAAAATAAAGATAACATATAATGAGCAGTCCACTATTAATAATATTAATGTCTTTTGTGATAAAATCTCATATATGTTAGGCAATGTATATATTAGAGACAATATCAATATTGATAGTACTAAGCCACTAATTCGCACTCGAAAATCTTAACACATTTCTTCCAATTAATATAAAAACTCCACATTAAAATTTGCTCTCCTCTTGGTGAAAAAAAAATTGAAAAATAGAACAAATCATCCTCCCCAAAATACTATGAACTGGTCAAATATTGAGGGTTATTGTTAGTTGTCAAATATTCAACGTTTACTAAAATTTTCATTGGAAACTGGTATACGGAGAGAAAAATACAGGTATAGAATAACAGAATATCCAATTATCCGAGGGCATTTCTGTCACTCCAAGAAAACGCAAAGCGAAGCGCCCGGTGCCCATACAGGAAGTTATAGTCAACGGAGACGTCTGCCCAATCACTTTACGCCAACCAATAGAAACCCAGCACGTATGATGGTAAGGCTCACATGGCATCTCATCCATGCCCGCGAGTCCGTGACACCATCATCCACCATCATCCTTCAAAACCTCGAAAGGCCAGATGGGGCCCAAGCCCAATAGCAAAAGGCCATACGTGTCAGGCGGGACCCACACGGATCACGAGCCAAGTTGGGCAAGAGGAGAGAAGGCAAGAAGATATATTGCTGGCACAGCATTGCGCCACGTCGCTTGGGCCTGATTTAACTCAAGTTTTTATTTTTTATTTTTTTATTTTTTATTTTAAAGATCTGATGACTCGGTTGTGTTTGTGTATATCTAGAGCTGGGCGCTGATTGGCTGGACAAAATATCTTAGGGCGATGCTCAGCCACTACCGCGTCTCCCACGAGATATTTACGTGCTCACCGTCAAACCCCTGCCCGCTCTCTTTCTGCCCACTCATCTCGCCACGCGTCGCTTCCTATTTTAAAATGCTTTTTCGGTCACAGCTGCCGGGTTCTCCTTGAGTCTTAAAAATCTATTCTTTTCTTAGATAATTAAATTTGTATGTGATTTTTAACATCAGAAATTAATATTTTATAGTTCAATTGTTAATAAAACTACATAAAACCCAACATAAAAAATTAATGTTTTTCCAATTCAAATGCAAGCGTTTCCTTTTGAAATTTTTATGGAATCAATTATTAGTTTTTTTTGTCTAATAATATTTTCTTTTATGAGCTCTTAAGTATCATATTTCTAACTACACTCTTATTTTAAAAAGTATCTCAAAATTATTGGTGCGTTTGTGACATTATCTTTTACTATTAATCCATTCATATTACAACACATACAAGGGCGGAACCAAAGCTCTAGTAAGCTTTGAAGAAAAAAACAGTAATAAACCTATATCTATGTGGTCCACTATAAGAATTCTGCCGCGTTTTGGTTTTTTTGTTCGCAAACTACCTCTTTTTCCCGCAAAGTCTGCTGTCTTTTTTTCTTTATCTACGGCCTTTTTGTTTTTGTGAAATTATATGCTACCTTTTTTTGTGTGCAAGTATTTATTGTCTTTGGTAAAAGGTTTATTTATTTATTTATATCCCTTCAAGTTTATTTGTATTCTCTTCCAAGAAAAAAACAATATGTTAACCTAATTCTATTGTTCTTGTGTTTATAACTAATATATAAATGAAACTTAATTAGTTATATTTTTTTCATTTTGCATTTGTGAAGCTTATTTTGTTGATGCCAAGAAACTTTAAGGGATTCAAATTGCAAAGGTAAGATTCATTTATAATTAAAAAAACAAACCATTAGATTTTAAACTAAAATTTTTAACTAATTCACTAACTGAAAAATTTGTAGTTCCGTCCTTGAACATATATATGGCGTTTATTTAAAATGAAGAGGCGTTTTCATGGCTATGATGTTGAAGCAAATATAGGGTTTATATTCACCTCATGAGACAAAGCTTCTAACGAGAGGGATGAGGCTTCAGTTAGCTAGTCTGACTTAGGTTTCCATTCTATTTATTCTTAAGACTGATGTTCAAGAGATTGCATCCTAGATAAGATAACCATGTTTCTCTTTAGTTTTTCTTTAATAATTTCTCTAATTAAAAAAAAAAAGTAGCACTGAGATTTTTATTTATTAAAAAATAAAGTAGCATTGAGTACAAATTGCGTGTTTTCTTCACTTAATTAAGATGCAAAGTGGCTTTAATTAGCAGAGACCAGAGAGGATGGACAACATGCACCATTTGGTGAGGCAGTGGGTCCTATTGGAACCAAAAAATAATGTCCAAGTGGCGCACTCATATTCCAATTTGGGCAAGTGGTTTGCAATTTGACTTTGAGAAGTCAATCAGAGTAATCTTATCTTTTCCCTCTCACCACTACCAAACTTTATGCATTGAAAACTTCAACCCTTGTTCATTGGGTAGAGTTTTGAAGAGTAAACTTCAAATATTAGTCAACCAAACATCTCTTTCAAGTGTTTTTATTTATTTTTTAAATTTTCTCCCAACAAAAATATAGAATCAATAGTTAAAATGAAACCAGTGAAACAATGAAGGGAGCACTGTCAATACAGAGGTTGGAGCATTTAATTAACGTTGTATTTTTTCCACTTAAATATAACAAATTCAAATGTGTTTTCTTTTTTAAAAAACTAGGAGGATTATGCACATGGTAATGTGATGGATTTAGAATACAAAGAAAGTACTTAAGATATGAGAGATAGAATAAAAGTAAGAACAAATTCACATGACAAGCATCAAAGAATCAACCTTGACTTCCCCTTGAACCGATATTGGTCGTAAGTACACATAACGCTTGATAAATAAATAAAATCTACAATTTATGAAGTCCAGACTTCTACGTATTTGGATGGTATAAACATGATTATACTACAAGAAAATAGTCATTAGCGACAAATTGTTTTTGAGGACCCCCCATGCCCTCCGAAAATGTGCATTTTTCAACAAAAAAACGTTAGTAAAAAATATGTCACCAAGACGCAGTTTGTTTCCAACACACAAACCCTCGAAAAAAAAAGTCTCAATGGATGTCATAAATATACATTTATTTAGTTGGAAGACTTGGTGCCAACTATATTCAGTCGCGAATCCACCTAAGGACGAATGAAGACTATTGTCCCTACGCACCCTACTTCCTTACCCATGAAGTCCCCATAATTCCATTGAAGATGTGCTTGATCTTGTTGTAATGGGGGCAATGTGTTTGACAAAATTCCTCATAAAGAAGAAGGCGGGCCAAGGCAAAGAAGAAGAAGAAGGATGACATAGGGATGAGAGATAGAGAGAGAGCCAGGGAAGAACACAGAAGAATAGAGAGATGAATGCGATGCAAAAGAAAAAGATATATTTAGGGTGGATTGATAGAGATGAATTCGTGCACATGTGTTAGGGTTCAGTTTTATATATATTTTAGCTAGTATTGTAAGTGTTATATATATTACTTATGCCATTATATCACAAGGAGCATTGTTATACACTTTTGGTGCAGTGTTCACAAACTTCTCTAGAGGTTAGAGTTTTTGGATCCGTCACTGATTATATTAACGACAAAAGGCATGGTCATTGGAAATAAAATAACTATTTACGAGGATTGTACATGCCGTAATAATTGACTATTTTCGAGATAAAATATACCCTCTTGGTAATGTGTTTATATCGCCTAGGGCAATTAGATGGCGTCATAAGTGATTGTATAGTTATGAGAAAAGTATTTTCTTTGTCATGAGTATTTTTTCATTACTGATTGCAATTAGTCACTATTGAAAATAGTTAGTATATGCAATTAATAACATGATAACTAACACATGTGTCATTACTTGTGAATATTTCATGAATAAAACTACACTCATTGTCAAAGACCTACTACAAATCTCACTTTATAGTTCTAATATGATGAGAGAAATTGAACTATAAAACTCCAAAGTTTTCTTCGTTTGGAAAAATAATTTAAAAGATGAAAAAGCCAATTAAAAATGGATGAAAATAATTTCAAAGGTTATATATTTTTCATTTTACATTTGCAATGTCTACTTTTTTTTTTCTTTTCTAGATAAGATAAGGTATTATTAACTTTCATTTTTCTTAGTGTATTGCGTGCACCTCCATCGTTGCCCATCAAATTCAAAGCCAAAATTAGGTAATAATCCAGATGGCTTGTGCAAAAACACCGACATTGAAGATTATGCCAATTTATCAAGCCCCACAACCAATTAAACAAAGGGCCCACAAAAATATCTTCTAGCATTTACCAATTTTTTATCCTTCATTTTCTCTTTCTCTTTCGAACTGAGAGAAACTCTCATACTACAGAGATAACACTTTTACTATCCTCGGTCAATAACACAATGACACGTAGGATAACTTTTTCACGTATCATAATATTATTAGTTGAAAATAACAAAATAGTACTATCCTAGTTATAAGTAAGTTTTTTTTTCCCTTCGAGTCAAACAAAACAAATGTTTTTTGGGTTTACTTTTGTTGAACATGTGGAAATATTACTATATTATTAATTTTGGCAAGTATAAATTATCATTTTTATAGGGTTAAATTCAGTTTACTACCCTACAAATATATTTCTCCCTACACTTTTTATTTTAACAATTAAATATTTCGGACAACATTGAAAATGCATGAACAAATATGCTTCATGAGTACCACTGCAAGGTGTCAAACTGAACTGAAATTAACCATTTTAATTATATTTCTAGCTGCTGAGGACAATAATGTAAAGTTGGCAGCCTCAGTGCTTGTCCTAGTTTCCCCTACGAGTTCTCTTTCCTCGTCATTGACAAGCTTTGACATATTTAAATTCCTTGAAAAGACATCCATGTACGTATGTATGCATGTCATGTGTGTATGATGGGCATACATGCATGAGGACATGACGTGACATTGGGCCTCTTGGGTGAGAGGAAAATATCATTGCCACGTATGCTCAAATCTATGAGAGCAAGCCTAAGGCCTTCTAAAGATCTCCTCTCTCTGTCTCTCCCTGTCTCTCTCTCTCTCTTCTCTAGTTCTGTACCAAAACTACAGCCTCTTAAAAATATTCCAACTAGAAAGATAAAAGGGAAAACAAAATAAAAACTGGTTTTACAGTGCCATTTTCTTATCATAGAAGGATCACAAACATCTCAAGGAAAAAGCTTTCAGAGAAGTACCAGGTATTTTTGTTTCAGTTTTATTTTTTATTTTTATGGGAAAGGTTTTTTGGGTTCTTATTAATAACAAGTCTGGTTTTCTCATTTTTGTGATGTGATTTTGCGTTCTTTTTATTTATTTTTATATTTATAAATAAGATGTGATTTTGAAGCCACCCATTTTCTTTGATTTGATTTTTATCATTCATGGACCAGCTTCAAGGAAGAAATCAGTTCAGTTCAATTTTATAACTACCCACATGGGTCTTCTTTGTTTCTTTCAACTTGTTTTTCCTAATTTTTATTTTCATGTTCAAGTGAATAATGGCTGTTAAAGTTCTCTAATTTCTGTGTTTAATTCTCTGTTCTTTCATTTCTCCTGCATATTTCTGATTTCATATATTCTACCTACTTTACAGCAATCAGATTGCAGTAAAAAATTTGAAGTTGTGAAGTACTCTTCAGAGGCAGAGACTTGGAGTTGTGACTAACAGAGGGTTGGGCTACAACTTTTTCATTATTTTCTGGGTCGCTCCAGCTTTATTGTTTAATTGTGGGAGATTGATGCAGTAATTTTATGCTGGGATGTTAAACTACAAAATTTTGATTCTTGATTGGTAGCGGGTACAAGGGAAAGCTTGTGGACTATCTTGTGTGATATTTTTGTTGTGGTTGCAAAGTTTGTGGATTGGTGCTCGGTTGAAGGTTAGCTGGGAGATAAATTTTCCATGGCTGCTACATCTGAAAGATGGATTGATCGTCTGCAATTCTCCTCATTGTTTGGGCCGCCCCCACAAGATGCCCTGCGACGGAAGGTAAATCCGTTTTTGATTCCTAACGTTGTGCTTAATTATATTTTAACTTGACATGTATCTATATTCATCACCTACCAGCTTAAGCTTTTGAAATATAATGGTCATCTACTAAAGCACTGGTTCCTAGAGGTCTTGGATTTGAAACCTCTGATCCTTTGTTATCGGTTATTTGTTTATTCCCTGTAGGATATTAAGATTTGGGGTAATATAACACATACACATGTCCATATTGAATGCTACTCTGCATTTTCTTCATAATACTTATCCAGTCCAGTTTTATTTACCCAAGAAAATACTTGTCCAGTTTGGTTTAGTTTGATTTAGTGAGATGGGTGACTTTGAGTAAACAGATTTTTCTATCTGGTGTATATTAAGGATCTATTTTTGTTTTCATATAAGATTTAAACAGACTGATTCCGTATACATGGTATTTGCAGGGATGAATCTTTTAAATGAATTAGAGTTTTACAATGCAAAATTTACCTCACTCTTTAAAGCAAATCATATGAAATGCCATAGTAATTATCAAGCTTCCACTATCAAGTGTGCCAGTAGTTGATAATTTGGATAAAGTCTCATGTATTTCAATTTGAGGTCAGAGTCAGGAAAAGTAGTTTGCAAGGGCTCATATTTCCAGTTTGTTTAGATAGGTGACCTAAATCGGAGAGCAATGAAAGGCCCTCCACTCTCTACTCTCTTGTGACCTATTTATCTATTCATTTTAATGCACCTAAAGGGATAATCTATCAGTGCCCTTGCCCAGAAATAGTACCATTAAGAGTAGAGTAAGTATCCTTTATAACCCTTTGTTCATGATGTGATATCAGGAGGGCCTAAGCTAACTGGCCATGCAACCCCATCCTTTTAAAAAAAAAAATATTCTCTAGTAATGGATTCAAATAATTGAGGATCCAGCCCAAAGTTGCCATGGAACCTCCTTTTTCTGTTGATTTCTCGTCTTCAATTTTTGTTTAGATAGGAGATTGTTCTCCTTTTCCTTTTCCCGGAAATATTTCAACATTATCATGAGTGCTGCAATACATTTATGTCTTTTAGAATAATAAATGTGAAATTTTTTCATGTTTACAATACTTTGAAACCTTTCTGAAGTAGTCAAACTTTATCATGTCTTTTAGCATCACTTCAATAACCTTCTTGGCTCTGCTCTCAACTTTATGGTCTTAAGAGATCAGTTTTATTTGACCAAGAAAATAGCGATCAGTTTTAAGGATTCTCACTAATGTTAGAAGGGCTTAAACAAAAAATTAGTCCCAGAGCTTTAAGTAAACCTCCAAGAAATCTCATAAGGCTGATGACCAAAGTTCACCCTTTAATTAGCAACATTGTGCTCAGGTTGAAATTGCAGTGCTGCTGATTGTAGCACTGTGTAGTAGTATTTGAAGCAATTGATTCTTTTCTCTGTCAATGAGTTCATTTTAATAACTTAGAAGAAACAGCTCCTCCTCCTGAGATTCCAGGAATAGTTTTCTAAACCTAACATTTCTTACTATCAGAACATTGTAATCTACAAGTTAATAGAAAGAGGGTAAAAACAGTGAAAACAGGATATAGCACAATTAGTAGAAACTGCGAATATAATAAAACTTCCGTACTGCCATTGTTTTTCAACATCCTTTAGGTGAAGATTTCTCTGGAGGCAAAGGTATTAATAATGCATGATTCATACTTCTCACTTACAATGATAACATATTTAGTCTACAACTATTACACAGTAGGAAAGTAATAAAGTCAACCCTAGGTATAAGCTAATTACAATAGATGAGCTCTAACTTATACATGTCAACATTAAGTACTTTCTATTTAAAAGAACTTTGGTGTTGGGATAAAAGTTCATCTGGATTTTCAAGGTGTTCCTTTTCTGATAGTTGTTAGTGATTGAAAAGGATCAATTTCTTTCTATGTCCAGAGGTTTAATTTTGGTTGCTATTCTGCCTCTATCAATTTCCTACAAGAACTGAAAGACATGCTTCCGTTTTCTAATTTTCCCCTCCTGTAGGCTCAAGTTACTGCCTATGTGGACTACTTTGGTCAGTTTACATCAGAACAGTTTCCTGAGGACATTGCCGAGGTATGCTGTGTTTATATCATGAGCTTTGTCATATCCTGCATACTTGTGAAAAGTTTGTCAAATTCTTCTTGCTTGTTTTTTTCAATTGTCTATGACAGATGTTTGTACTAACATATTGCCTGATGACAGCTGATCCGTAACCGTTATCCATCGGAGTTGAAGCGTCTCTTTGATGATGTCCTGGGTATTCATACTTTACCCTTGTTAGTTATGAGATGATTGATTTTTTTTTTTTTTTTTGGTGAACATGAGATGATTGATTAGATCTGATAGTTTCATATGATGTTTTCTCATTGCTGCATAATGACTGCTTTTTCTACTTGGACTTGTTCCAGCTATGTTTGTCCTTCATCACCCTGAGCATGGGCATGCTGTTATCCTTCCAATTATTTCATGTATCATTGATGGTACGCTGGCATATGAAAGGACCAGTCCACCGTTTGCTTCTTTCATATCGTTGGTCTGCCCAAGCAGTGAGGTGATGCCATAGCAGATTAATCTGGCCATTTAAAATCTGTTTAATTTTTTGTTTTGTTTACACCTCACTTTCATTTCTCCAGAAGTACATGTCTTCTTTTTCTTTAAAAACTATGCATGTTCTTTTATTTATAAAATTTAATGTTCTTTGTATGTATTTCAGAAGTATTTTTATTTATTTACTTATTTGTATCTTTCGACTTCTCACAGAATGAGTATTCTGAGCAGTGGGCTCTGGCATGTGGGGAGATTTTACGAATCTTAACTCATTACAATCGCCCCATATACAAGGTGGAGCAACAGAATAGTGAAACAGAAAGAAGCAGTAGTGGTAGCCATGCTACAACAAGTGACTCCGTTGATGGTGAATCCAGCCATATACCTTTGGTACAACAAGAGAGGAAACCTATAAGGCCTTTGTCTCCTTGGATTACTGATATATTGCTTGCTGCACCTCTAGGTATCAGAAGTGATTACTTCCGCTGGTGAGTGCACGTTTTTTTGAGGTTGTGTCGTTATTTTTGTTGAAAGTCGTAAGTATTATGTTGTTGATTTCAAGTCGTGTATATGTGCAAAGCAGCACATACTCTAATCACAAATAAAAAGAGTAAACAAGAGGTTTGTTCTTATTTCTTGCCTATTAAGAGGCAGCACTCCATCAGAAAGTTTTTTTTTTTATAAATTTTATATTTTCAAATGACTGTATTGACCAATGAAGTTCAAACATGTCAACTGTTAAAAAGTCTTATTTCCCAATAATTCGGCAAGGAAAGGTTTAAATGGATCAGGTTTGGTGGTTGTTTTTCTTTGCGTCCAATCGGCCTGCTTTTTGTTGAAAACACTAGTTCTTTTGCAATTCAACTTTTGAAACAATTTTCATGGTGACGGGATGTTCTCATCCCTCCATCATAGTGAAATTTTTGTTATACAATAATATCTCAAATGATGAATGTATCCAAATTGATTTTTTAAATGAAAGGGAAAATGGGAGAAAACGGAAGGGAAGTCTGTTTTAAAGAATAGTATAAGGGTATACCTTAGAGAAGATTAAACTCTGAAGGAGGTTGGTGTTTTCTTGTGGTCCACTTTTTACGTTTTTATGTTAGATAGGTTTTACATTAGTTCAACAACATTTTCATGTTACCGATTGTTCATAATTTTAAAAAGAACATTTAAATGCAATCAAATGGTAGTTTGAAACTTGTCACAAAATTGATGTAGGAAATCATTTCATCTTGTTTTTGCTTTTCTTATTCATTCTCATGTGATATAAAAAACCTTTGTATGTTCTAACAGGTGTAGCGGGGTTATGGGAAAATATGCTGCTGGAGAACTCAAGCCACCATCAACTGGTTAGTTAAATCTTCCTTCACCAGTATAGGATGTAATCTTGCTGCTGTAATTTTTTAATTGATTTCAATTTGTGCCTTTCATAATATGAAATTTCGTCTGGAAACATTAACATGTGGTATGGAATCGGACTGCATGCAGTTTATGTATAACATTCATGTGACTTAGATATAATCTTGTGCTACATGACATGACTCAACAAACATATTCAATTGCTTTGAAATTATTACCTTCTAGCAAATTTGTGGGTTCAATTGTACACCTGATGTGAGAACCTTACCAGCTTGGGTATACTTTTGTAAATGTTAGTAATTTTTGCTGTTTTTGTTTCTGTCATTGTTGTTTTCTTTGATGTTTTCTGCCCTTCCTCGTCCCCGCCTCCATCACTATGACCATCAACTTATCTCATTGTTTGTTAGAGATGTTCTGACACGCTAAGGAAACCTATTTTGTTTTTTTGTGTTTTAAGTTCAAATATAAAGGAAAATAGCGTTAGAATTTCCTTACAAATTCTATTTAACATGAAAAATTCCCCTATGAATGACTTTCTTTTTCTTTTTCCATTTTCTCCTCTCTTAGCTTCTTCTCGTGGATCTGGAAAACATCCCCAGCTCATGCCATCGACTCCAAGGTGGGCAGTTGCTAACGGTGCTGGAGTTATATTAAGTGTTTGTGATGAGGAAGTTGCTCGCTATGAGACTGCTACTTTGACGGCAGTCGCTGTCCCTGCACTTCTACTTCCTCCTCCAACAACAGCTTTGGATGAGCACCTAGTGGCGGGGTTACCTGCTCTTGAGCCATATGCACGCTTATTTCATAGGTAAATCTTGAATGTCCATCTCTTGAGCCACCAAAAAAGGGAAGAATCTGAATCATTCTGTGTACCAGCCTGAGTTTTGCTAATATTTGTTAATATGTTATGTCATGCAATAGGTATTATGCTATTGCTACTCCAAGTGCCACCCAAAGACTTCTTCTTGGTCTTCTAGAAGCACCACCATCATGGGCTCCTGATGCACTTGATGCAGCTGTACAGCTTGTGGAACTCCTTCGTGCTGCTGAAGATTATGCATCTGGCATAAGGGTAAGCTGGACGTATTTAATTATCTTCTGATGCTATCCTGGTGATATATATCAAACTTGACCGATGTCTTCATCTTTTTGGCATCTCATGTATGGCCTGCTTAAAATAGATTGGTAAACGTGAAACTGTCATTGATCTATAGGAATATCTTTCAAAATGCTTTTCTCCTCAGTTATATCTAACCTCCACTAGCATTAGATAGAATAACTGGTACTATTTTCTTTTTCTTATCGAAAAAGATTTTTCAGTGGTCTCTTCTTAGAGTAATTCCATCAAGCTATCTCCATTCTGATTTACATATAACATAGTCTTATATTTCTTACAACAATATTCTGAACATTGATGATCATAGCCCAGCCCATTTGCATTTTAGACCATACTTCATCATGGTTTGGTTGCAACTTCTAAAATCGACTGATTTGTAATTTTTTAAGCTCTGATAAAGAAACAGCCATTTTCAAGCTTCTTGACATCATAATATACCCAGAATTGCTCAACTTTCTGCAAAGTAATGCTGTGAAAGGCATCCTTCCTGTTAACTGGTACATGCTGCAGAAGCAGATATATCATATGCCCAGTTCCCTCAGTTTGGTGATAATAGGTTCATGACATGAAAAATTGCACCTTTGCAGATTGTTACCCACTTGTTAATAGCTTAAGCTTTTTTGACGTGTCATTTTCCAACATCTTGTATTTTCAAATACTTCAAAGGACAGGTTGGTGTAGTTATGTAAAAAGTGCAGTTAAATGCCATAGAGTAATCAACTTTTAATCTTTTAATTCATGTCATGGTGCATGGACAATCAATGGAATTATATCCAAGCTCTAGAACAACAGTACACTAATAACTGTAAGTTTCCATCATCGGGTAAGGTGACATGGAAGGACAGCTTATTTGTTACTCTGATGATCTTCTCCCCTCTCTCTTCCTCTTTTGGTGGAAATATATATTAATTTGTAGTAGCTCTTGAAACTGATGAATACAGAAATTTTGTTAATTACATTTTCTCTGTTACTCATGTAGCTTCCTAGGAACTGGATGCATTTGCATTTCTTGCGTGCAATTGGAACTGCAATGTCCATGAGAGCGGGTATAGCAGCTGATGCTGCGGCAGCTTTACTTTTCCGAATACTCTCCCAGCCTGCATTGCTTTTCCCTCCACTAAGACAAGTTGATGGAGTTGAAGTTCAGCATGAGCCTTTGGGTGGTTACATCTCAAGCTACAAGAAGCAGGTACCTTTTAATAACTTTTAATTTTCAGGGTTTTATGCTTTCCAATGCTAAAACGCACTTTGATCTAGTTTGTTTTGGCCGCTCTTGTTTTGATCTGAAGTTTTGTTTTGCTCTGAAAAGAATTAAGTATTAATTGAACCTAAATACTACCTCAAATTCACTATTAACCAGATTGAAGTTCCTGAGGCTGAAGCAACAATTGAAGCTACTGCCCAAGGGATTGCTTCTATGCTCTGTGCCCATGGGCCTGAGGTTGAATGGCGAATTTGTACCATATGGGAAGCTGCTTATGGCCTCATTCCTTTAAGTTCCTCTGCAGTTGACCTTCCTGAGATCATTGTTGCCACTCCATTACAACCTCCAATATTATCATGGAATCTGTATATACCCCTCCTTAAGGTCTTGGAATATCTTCCTCGCGGAAGTCCCTCTGAGGCATGCCTTATGAAGATATTTGTTGCCACTGTTGAAGCGATTCTTCAGAGAACATTTCCGCCTGAGTCCTCAAGAGAGCAAAACAGGAAAACGAGGTATCTTTTTGGTATAGGTTCGACCTCAAAAAACCTGGCTGTGGCAGAGCTTCGTACAATGGTTCATTCACTATTCTTGGAATCATGTGCCTCGGTAGAGCTTGCTTCACGCCTGCTGTTTGTTGTGCTAACTGTTTGCGTCAGTCATGAAGCTCAGTCCAATGGGAGCAAGAAAGCAAGAGTTGAAGAAAGCTACCCAGCTGATGAGAGCGTTGAAGAATCACAAAAGATGTCAGATAAGCAGAGAAACAGAACTAAAAAGACAAAAAAACAGGGGCCGGTAGCAGCATTTGATTCTTATGTTCTGGCTGCTGTTTGTGCTCTTGCATGTGAGCTTCAGTTGTTCCCTTTGATTTCAAAGGGGATTAATCATGCTCACTCTAAAGATGCAAAAAATGTGGCAAAGCCTGCCAAAGAAAATGTATGTACTAATGAGTTTCGGAGTAGTGTTGACTCAGCAGTTTGTCACACACGCAGAATACTAGCCATTTTGGAGGCACTTTTCTTGCTGAAGCCATCTTCTGTTGGCACTTCGTGGAGTTACAGTTCAAATGAGATAATTGCAGCAGCCATGGTTGCAGCTCATGTTTCTGAATTATTTAGATGGTCAAAAGCTTGCATGCATGCACTCTCTGTCTTGATGCGATGTAAGTGGGACAGTGAAATTTGCTCCAGAGCCTCATCATTATACAACCTCATTGATTTCCACAGTAAGGCTGTTGCATCTATCGTTAACAAGGCTGAACCATTGGAAGCACACTTGAGGCAAGTTCCAATTTGGAGGGATTCCTTTGTTTGTTTTGAAGGCAGAAAACTAAGTCGTGGTGGAAACAGTAGATGCTTAAATGTAGGGCAGCCATCTGCCTCGCAGTGTGAGGATTCAGCACATTCAGAAACTAAACAAAAATCTGAGAGTGCATCACATTCATTTGAGGGGTCCGGAAATACCTTTGGTAAAGGTGTTGCAAGTTTCCCATTAGATGCTTCAGATTTGGCCAACTTTCTTATTATGGACAGGCATATAGGATTTAATTGCAGTGCACAGGTTCTTCTAAGATCAGTACTCACAGAAAAACAAGAGCTATGTTTCTCAGTTGTCTCACTATTGTGGCACAAGTTAATTGCAGCTCCTGAAACCCAGCCTTCTGCAGAAAGCACTTCTGCTCAACAAGGATGGCGGCAGGTAATTTTATATTTCTTGCGTCTCTTTGCATGACCGTCATCATCATCATCATCTCCAATATTATTAGTAGGTTTTGTGTTTCTATATGCTGTTCTGAATCAGTAATTCATCAGATACATTTGTGCTATATTTCATTTGAGTTATTGTTTGCCAATTTTCCATTGAAAATGTATAATGTTTGACGTGTAATTTTTAACCCTATTATTTGCTATGTTAGGTCGTTGATGCATTATGCAATGTTGTGTCAGCAACACCAGCAAAAGCAGCCACTGCAGTGGTTCTTCAGGTCTAAATTTTGTCTCACTTTTTACATTGCCACATAACTTTTGCTTTGGCTACTGACTTGAACACCACATGATTTTGTTTCGGTTGAGACCATTTCCTGTTTAATCGTAACAAGTAGAAAAACATGGATTTGTTAATTCTTTTCGTCACTTGATTTTCGAAGGCTTGTTTCCTAGCCGTTGTCCACATCAATGGCTTTCTGATTTATTGTAATTTAAATTACTTCATTTTTTTTAGTCAGTTTCATGACTTTGTACTCTTGTCAGGCGGAGAGGGAATTGCAGCCTTGGATTGCCAAAGATGATGATCAAGGTCAGAAGATGTGGAGAATCAACCAGAGGATTGTAAAATTGATTGTGGAGTTGATGAGAATTCATGATAGCCCAGAGTCGTTGGTAATTTTGTCAAGTGCCTCAGATCTACTTTTGCGTGCCACTGATGGGATGCTTGTTGATGGAGAAGCTTGCACCTTACCCCAACTAGAGGTATGATGTGACTGCATTTATGTTTGTGGCGTATGACTTCTGTTCACTAAGCCAAGACTTGAATATTAGCTTAAAATTTTATGGTTTTTTTTTTTTCTTTTGGGCCACTTAAGGAACACCGTCCATATCCGAACTGAAGGTTGATTTGATCACCAGGCAGTTCACATTGAGATCTTCCATACTTTCATTTCAAATAACCTTCCTAGACATAAGATTGCTGAAGGCTCACGACTATAATGAGGGAAAAAAGCTTGATAATCTAAACTTGGCGAAGCTAAATCCCAAGAAATTGGGGTTGGCAAGTGAATTGCTTCCACTATTTAATCCCATCTAATCTCTTTTTCTTCTTTGATGACCATGTCTTTGCCCAATTCTATCTATATCAATTTTGGGCAGTCCTCAACTCTTTAGGCTTCATGAACTAGAATGGAATCACTTTTTCATACCATGCAAATATGACACAACTGGATCATCTTGCAACTCTCACAGTTTATCGTCAAATGATGCATAACTGGATCATCTTGCTACTCTTTCACAGTTTAGCGTCACTTGGTGCTAATTTGCTTCCACATTTGTTTTTTTCCAGTATCTTCATTCCTTATCCTGTCTTCCATAATATAGTTAGTCATCCATTTTAGATCCTCATTTGCACTATATTTGTCTAATGCTTTTTGCGTACTTTCTTTCTTTTTTGTCATACACTTTTTTCGTGTAGCATAGAGTGAGTACTTATCAGTTATCAATTTAACCTTCAATGTATTAAAGCATCTACCTCTATATAAATGAGCAGCTACTGGAAGCAACAGCTAGAGCAATTCAGCCTGTGCTCGAGTGGGGAGAATCTGGGTTGGCAGTCGCAGACGGCCTTTCGAACCTGTTAAAGGTAAAATAGCCAGCTGATTCATATAATCACTTGGTATGATCCTAGGAAATTTGAGAACAAATAAACGCAGTGTTGCAAAAAAGAAAGAAAGAAAGAACAAATGTTGACACATTTGATTATGCAAAACCATTAGTTATGTGATCTATTTGCTCCAATCCATGCAGTGTCGTCTGCCAGCTACTATCCGATGCCTTTCTCATCCGAGTGCACATGTTCGTGCTCTGAGCACATCAGTTCTTCGTGATATTTTGCAAACCAGTTCAATTAGACCTAACCCTAATCCGGTGGAAATAAATGGTATTCATGGTCCTTCCTACAAGTATTTTAACTTAGATGTGATTGACTGGCAAGCTGATGTGGAAAAGTGCTTGACATGGGAAGCTCATAGCCGACTTGCAACTGGAATGCCTATAAAATTTCTTGATACTGCCGCCAAAGAATTGGGTTGTAGTATTTCCATATAAAATTGATTAGATTCAGGTGTATAATTTTTTTTCTTTTTCATGTGAGACTTGTCTTACACAATAGATACTTGCATCTTTATTGCCTTGAAAGATGAGTTTGCAGGTTAGTAGATATTCATTTGTTCTTCTGGGTCCAAGGTGTTAAATCATACTGTCAAGATTTTCTTTTCTGACGAGACACGGCAGTCCCTCATGGAAGGAGATTTGTGTAAATGAGAATTGTGGTTTAATTGTCACCCTAGTCATCCTAATTTGGATCTTAAACCAGTCTTCTCATGCATTGATTTTGTTTCCTTTAATTCACTAATAAATTATGCACTTGAGACTTGGAGTACCTATTCAAAAATCCAATGGCGTGGACAGCAAACCAGTTGAAATGCGTTATGTTCATTTTAACTGTCTCTTCTTTGTCCCCCATCTGTTTTCTTAATATTTTGCCTGACAACACATTAGATCTCATATTTCATAGTTCTTATTCCACCTTACCTAATACCCTAGGATGGAAAGCAGCCCTTCATTGAAAAAAACTATAATATATTTTCGCAAATAAGCTCGAAGTACATCATTCATGAGACTTTGAAATGTAGATGGTGCATTAACGAGGGTAGAGGGCATCACCAAGAACTCAAAATGGCCATTACGAGTCCCTTTTACGTATATCATCAAGAAGCATACGAATGCCTCAACATCAAGACCTAAGATCTAATTTCAAAGAAAAAAAATGATGCACCATGTAATTCATCTACCAACTTTCACCGTGCTAGCATTGAGAGCCCTATTGTCAATGCATATTCGCATGTACTGTCCTTTTTCTTCACAAGGAATACTGGTGATGATAATGGACTGGAGGGAGAAGGGGAAGGGAGCCATGGTGCTGGTTCTAATTTCTAAGGAAAGAAAGGTTTAGTTGATTCTCACAGTAATTCTCTTTTTTAAACATAAATGATGTAGCAAAGGATCTACTAGTGTAGTGGTTTGGAGTATTTACTCTCTCAGGTAAAGTCTTGGGTTCGAGTCCTTGCATCCGTATAGTATGTGTGAGTTCAGTATGCTATTGCCTCTTTCAATAGGAAAGGTCTTCCAAAAAAAAAAAACTTAAATGATGAATGGACTTTCTTATTGCTTGGAATAAGGCTCGAGGTGGAATGCGATTGTATCAATACCAACCCCCCTCTTCAGTCTCCTGTTTTATTGTAAACTGAGTAAAAGGTTTTTGTTTGTTTTAAGATGAACTTTGTGTACACACTATTATACTTACTAGTTATTTTCAAACTTGGTTTGGATGTCTCCTTATTAGGGGAAGATAAACGTAATTGATGCTCACTCCTACGTATAGATCTTACAGGTACTGTGTACACAAATTATGAGGACTTTGGATAACGATTTTGGAGTTGCTTGTCGAACCTGTCAATTCCAATGGCTCTTTTTATTGCACTTCTTAGGCAAATGAAGATGACTTTTTTACCCTTTCGACTCTTTCTTATTATTATTGTGTTGTGAGACCTGAGTATTTGCTTGATCACAATGATAATGACTGCACTCGAGTGGCGAAAAGAAAGGTCTGTCATAGCAGAAAAATTTGCATAAAACGGGATAATACTATTTTGCTATAACCGACCAATCACGCTATGTCAAGTGCTATTCCCGTTGCACGCATCTCCAAGTGCTTCTCCACTCATAGAGGAGTCGAGTTTTGAGTTCTATAGTTACTTTTTGTTTTGCTGTTACAAGGTTTAGAAACATCTTTTGGTCAAATTTGCAATTGGTTACAGTTGCATGTTTTAAATAAAATAAAGCTGCGTTGGGTCACCTGCTTATCCGCCCATGTACTCCAAATGAGGCATTGGAAGAAAAAGAATAATCTAGGAATCAATTTGTTGTGCAGCCAACACCAGGAAAATAAATGTTATTTTCCCAAGGCCCAGAGACATTGTAGGCAGATAAATTTTGGCAAATGCAAAAGCTGAAAAAAAAAAAAAAATCACTATTATGATGATGTAAACAAAAAATGGAACTTTTGTGGAATTTTCCCCTATCTTTGATGCATCCAATCCCCCAAAGGGACTGAATACCTGACAACAAATAGAAATTACAACGAGGATAAATAATTAGAAGAAATGTCGGTTTTTCTAGCCTCAAATGATTTAAGAATTTCCTGAAATCAGCCATTTTTACTTAATCTGAATGAATTTAAACTTTTCCATCATGTTCGGTAGATTCAGGAAAACCACTGTGTTTTTGCTGCCTGCTTGTAGGGAGAGCGTGGCTCCAGCGCTCCTTTCCACCGGGCTTGGATGAG
Organism: Prunus persica; assembly: GCF_000346465.2. Lineage (NCBI taxonomy): Eukaryota > Viridiplantae > Streptophyta > Magnoliopsida > Rosales > Rosaceae > Prunus > Prunus persica. Next base: position 4,032,658 of record NC_034016.1, on the reverse strand, counting down.
GCATTTCCATACCATATCATCCCAACAACAGCTATGATCATTCCCAAAACAACATGCAGATTCAGACCCTCCTTTCCAAAGAAAAAGAACCCCATGATCAAAACAAGAATTGTCTTCATATGTCCAAGTACTTGGAAGGAGACAGCAGTAAATCTTCCAATACAGATGAACTGGCTGAGATTGGTGCCTACTGCGATTGTGCATGAAAGAAATATAAACATCTGCAGACACAAAAGTGCAGCGAGAATTGTGAATGACCTTTCTGTTAAATCAAAAGATCATAAAACTAGAAGTGAAAGGAAGAAGTTAATCAGTTTGGAATTGGATAGATGTCACATTAAAATAATATCCTGTTGAATAATATGTTAAGATGAAAGTAGCAAAACTTTATTACAAATGAGTTACTCCAATGGAGACAAACAAAATTAAGTTGCAGCAGCAGTTCATCTTGTATGATAAGGACTTAATTTTTTGGTGTTCATACTGATGTATATGTCGCTAGCGTGACTAGATAATCACATCATTAACAACATTACTATGTAAAAGTCTAAATGTATATTCGTAATGATGTTTGCAATCCTTAGGTCGAGTCTTGACACAATCAGCTTAAGATGATTATGGTAATCACAACACATAAATAAATAGGGTTATACTTACCAGAGATGTAAAGTTATAGTCATAGGCATCAACTCTCTTACTTGTCAACCAATAGTCAAGGAAGGGGCCTAGTAACAGAAGAGATCCAGCCTGGGCTGGAGCAGTATGTCCCAACAGACTGAAAGAACCAAGTGAATATTTCCGTTGAAGAAAGTGCACATACTGCAATTAAAGATTTGACATGACTTTTAGATAAGACATTATCAACAATTTCAGAAGAGTTTGACAAAATTGCAGACATGAGGCAATCCATTGACGAGTTTTACTTTTTTATTTTATTTGTATTTGACATGGATTGGTCCAGAGCAACAATTGCCAACCATGATAACATAAAATATTGACAATGACTCTGCCCTTTTCAGAAGTTTCATTCAATACCAAGCCATTTCAGCTGAAAAATGAAACATTTATATCACAACAGATCTCTATCTGTCTGTCTGTCTGTCTGTCTCTCTAGACATGAATGCATGATGTGTTTGGGAATGGAGAACTTACATACTGTTGTAGCGAAGTGCTCCATACAGCAATAAAGGCAGCAATGAAGCCTTTGGCATTGACACTCACATCAGTGACAGTGCAAACACCAACTCCCAAGAGAACAACTCCTATGCTCAACTTTGTGTCTCTTGAGTAACGAATCTTGTCGAGAACAACTTCCAGTAAACATGATACAGGGATCATACTCAGCTTTGCAATCTGCCAATTACATAAGAGAAAATGTAACCCCAAAAAAAATTGCAGTGTTCAGTAGCTAAATCCAAATACATCAAAACCCTAGCTATACCTGATAGAATCCCACTGAGTTCCACATTAGACTAACGTTCATTCCAACAATAGAGAAGTTAGCAAAGATCATAAATTTCAGAAGCTCAGAGACTGGTAGATGAGAAGGTTGAATGTATCCCAGCCACCTTAGAACAACCGTCATCAAAGTTGTTGTAGCAAAGTGCAAACCAGTTAATGTTGTAGCTGCAAAAATTATTGCAATTATTTAGAACTTAAAAAAACCAAATGATAAATAGCATGCGTTATGGCTATATAAATATTCTGGATGCATATTTTCCTACAAACAAGTAAACACAAAAACAACCAATTGATAAGCAGCAAGGTCAAGGCTATAGAAGCTTTCCCTTCAACCATCACGATCTCAAGGTTAGCACTGAAAGTTAAATCTTGCTACATATTGGAAGTTATATTTAGATGTCATTTCTATTTTGTCTAGCAACCCCAAATCTATCACAACTCATAACAGAACTATACTGTTACCTCTTACAAAAGAAAATCAAATAGTGCAGTCTTTATCTCTCTTGCACTTAAATGTTTGCTATGTTTTCCTTTTCTAGTCTTACCATTCAACCCGTATTGCTCCCCAGTATTCTATCTACCTCTTGGTCATAAGCAACGCTCTGTTATCATGAGTGATGACTGTTGACTGATCACTTTGTTCTCAAAAGATTAACTCATTAATTTAAAATGAATGCATTGATGACATGGTACTCAGAAAACATCCATCTTTTTCAACAAAACCAGAAGTAACAAGACTTTTTTGTATACTTTGTCAGTTTTCCCCTGGAATTAGGATATACAAAAGTTTCATCTTAGTGAGTTCTAGTTAAAAATTGGGGATTGTATACCAAATGTATGTGAGGTGCAGGATTCACTGTATTCTATTCCTGCCACCTTCTAATGACCGAAAAAAAAGAAGCCATGATATCATCTCTCTCTTCTAATCTAAAAGCATCATAATTTGAACTCCAATAGGGATACAAGAAAGGTCTTTAATCCAATGGGGTTATATTTTATCTGAACACATATCAGAAACACCCTAACTCAAATCTTAATCAACGAAAGCAAAACCGGAAGTAACAAGACTTTTTTGTATATTTTGTCACTTCCCCCTCAAATTAGGATATACCTTTCATCTTAGTGACTTCTATTAAAAATTGGGGATTGTAGACCATATGCATGTGAGGTGCAGGATTCATTGTATTTTATTCCTGTCACCTACTAACGTGACGAAAAAAAAGCCATAATAACATCTTTGTCCTTTAATCTAGAACCATCATAATTTGAAGTCCATATGGAGCAATGCCCTATGCATTTTCTTACTAATTTTTAAAAAGTTTGCAAAAGAGATGCAAGAAAGGTCTTTAATCCCATGGGGTTATGTTTTATCTAAACTCATATCAGAAACACCCTAACTCAAATCTGAATCAATGAAAGCAAAATGGCACACCTAATGAAAGATTCAACAGGAATTATTTATTAAAAAAAACACTTTTTGGCTGAAGAAAAGATTCTGTTTAATAAATCAACAGAAAAGTATACAACCACACAGGGAGGTGGGGAAATGCAGCATAGATTGATGATCCTAACTGAACTGAAGCCAGAACATAAAAAAGAAGAAGCAGGATTTACCAAAACTGAAGCCATACGTTGCCATTAGAGCTTTATTGACAATTATGATCCCAACAGATGTTACAACATTGAACATCCATGCGGCTGCATCTGCCGCCTTCTTATCAGCTTTGCTTGTGGGAGCCATTTGTTATATACTTCTTTCAACTGGCCACTGTAGAGAGCCTTTACCCCTCAGCCTCCAAAAAGGCTTCCATTTACATTCAGATGAAGCCGGAAGTTTCCGCTTTAGGAACAAAATACTCTAAAAAGACACAACTGAAACAAATAAGAAATCTGAAATTCCGCAATAACTTACGACTGTTGGAATTCCAAGTATAATTCAAAACATTCGTGCCAGTAAAAATAATAATAACAAAAATAAAAATAAAAACCATAGTTCAATTATGGACATATTTTCTTATAAAAAAAATTAGACATATTTTTCATAAACAACTAAAATAAAAGTCAACATCTTGCTTGTACAGAAACTCCAAAACTGATAAAAAGAGCTTCAGACAAAACTACCAAATTATAAAGAGTCGATCTGAAGTAGCTAATATTGTTTCCCATCTTTATAAAAATAATTAAAACTGAAGACACGTACACATAAAGATTAGGAGTCAGCAATTCAAATCACATACTGCTCCCTCCTTGAGCTCAACGTTACCGAGCAGTTAAGCCAATGAATGAAAAACAGAGATGGGTCTTCCTGCATTGGTGCCCGGATTATATAATGAAAGCAAATTCTCTAGTGCATCAACATTTTGCCATTTCCTTCTCACTTTGTGCAAACTGCTAGCGAGAGAGAGAGAGAGAGAGAGAGAGAGAGAGAGAGAGAGAGAGAGAGAGATTCTAAACAGATTTGAACCACAATTCACTGAATTATGGAACTACCAAAACCCAGCTGCCCATTTCAAAGGAGCAATCTATTTTTTCACCAAGATCAATACAGAAAAAGAAACTGTTAATCAATGACAGACAGACCTGCTAGCATTACAGATCAACCACAAACAAAAAAATCAATCAAATTCAAAGCCGGATCTAACCCACAATCAGATCCCAAAAACCCACCAACAAAATGAGCCCAATTAAGCAGATCTGGTTACAAAAGTCATCCACTTATACGGATCACAGTAACAACTGAACCAGAATCACACATCGAAAAGCAAGTGAGCAATGGTTCTGAAACAGAAACGTACCGAAGAAACGAACAGAGAGAGTGAGAGGGAACAAGAGAGAGAGAGAGAGAGAGAGAGAGAGATTCTAGGCTGGGACCTCTGGAATTGCAAATGTTGGGGTTTGATTGGAGAGCTCGATGCGTTTTGATGTGTGTTTGTGATTGGTGCAATTGGGGAGTTTGAAGTTTGATATACGGTTATGGGCTTCGTTCGTTTTTGGTAACCAATTGAGTCCCTCAGATTTGGAGAGAAGGAAGGAGTGTGAGTCTGTTGGGCAATGAAGAGCTCGTGGAGGGGGTAATGTTGCCGCCAGCCAACTGGAACACCAATGTCATGTTATGCTTGCTTATACAAATTACAATTGTGCATCACTTGCTTACCCTTGGCTTACAAAATTCTAATTCAATTAAATTATACAAATCGAAACCATTTTCACATTTAATTGTGTTTTACAAAATCAAAACACTGCTTTAAGAAAGTACTAGAATTTCAATAATTTAATTGAGTATTCAAATGACATCGGATTCAAGTATTTTTTGTAGAGATTATATTTGAATGAATATCTACGAAATAGACAATTTGAATTAGTGAAATACAATGCGGAGTATGCCCTACAAGGGTACCCTAAGCCTATTTGAGGGATCCCAACTTAAGCTCTCCATATATATATATAACCCCAACAAACCATAGAAACTTAATGTGTACTAAACCTGCAGTTGTGGTTTTTGATAAGGAAAATGCTAGGTTTACCGCATTTTTCGTACCACATTGTGTACCATCTCTCTAATAGAGGTGGGCCCTGTTGTATTGGTGGGCTCCACATCTATTAGAGAGGTGGTACACAATGTGGTACAAAAATGTGGTAGGCCTAGCATTACTCTTTTGATAAACCCTTTGCAACTTTATGAGTCACTAAATGATTTTAAAACCAAAGTATTAACCAACTTATTAAAGAGAAAATTTATAGCAACTCAACTACTGGATGTGAATTGATACTTTTTGACTTGAAAACCTAATCAAATTATGATAAAGTTTCTTAAAATGTTACTATTGTAACAAAAACAAGATGAATGTGAATTATTAGGAATTATAGAGAATTACGTAGAAATATAATTATCACTATTGATGATGGTCTTTGGTTAGCTACCAATTAAGACTAAATGACTCCAAGGATTTGGCAAGAAAACCAATCACTTGCACAAAAGAATGACTTAGAGGTCTACTGACACATGTGTGTTGTGTAACAAAGACCCTATGTGGCCTTAGTCATGGTGAGTATCAAATTTGAAAAAGTAATTATAAGGGACAAGTGTCAATACAACATTAACGGGGGCATCATTCTCTTTTATAGAGGTCAGAAGGTGCAATAATTGTGTAATATTTCAATGTGGGATAAATGGACATGGCCTAGATGAGTGAAATATGTTTGTTGCACATACATTTGGTATGAAAAGCTTATACCACTCCTACGATGTGTGATGGCTACGAGCAAGGCTTGTCATTGTGCTCGTAATTAATTGGTTAGCATCAACTTTGATCCCGAGCAAGTGTCTAGACCCATTCATGGGTTGATGTCCAAGCTTCATTTTAGTTGAATCTAGTTGGTCTTAAGTTAGATCCTAACCAGATTGAGAGCATGTTCGTCGATGGGTTGTGATGACTATCTTTCGTTGGTCTTGATCAATACAAACCAATAGTGTAGATCCCTTGTATGCCCAAGATTGGTGTTCTGGATCCTCCTTGAAGTGTAGTGTATTGATGACGATTTTGTTCATTTGGCATCCAACTCCTTGAAGAATAATCATAACTCAATAATGGTTTCACAGACATCACTAGACAAGTATCCACATGGTACGATACATAGTACTTGTTATAAAATGAAATGGAGAGACTCTTCATCCTTGAAATCCGAGAACCCTAATATTTACACAATGTGAGATTTATAGTGTCATACAATCTAAAAAATTTCATCGAATTAAGAATTCAGTCTCATTTTCTCTATCACATGCAACGTGTGAGACAGAACCGTTTTTAACCATCATGTTTTACTAGTGCCTAACTCTCATAGCCTACATATTAAGATGAGTTATATACCTTTTTTTTCTTACCCTCAGTGTCCACGAATGTTCCTAAAATATTATCACACATATTGTTTTACATTCATTATATCGAGATATCTCAATGTTCTCTAATAAGACAATACAAATAAAATACTTTGTTTTGTCCTATTTAAATGTTCATTGGGATGCTTTCTCTTTCTTTCACTTCATGCTCTTTCCCATGAACATACTTATGAGCAATATGAGCTTGTGGTATCTAGCTTAGTTGGAGTTGTTCTCTTGTTGGAATTTGGGGGTGTTTATGATGATTGTTGATTTTTGGTTTGCTAGTTCAAGGTGCTCTAGACGAACACACAAGGATTTATTTTACGTGAATTCCCGAACACTGTAATATGAGTCCTTAAAGTTGTAAACCTTTGTTTTTATAAGAAAAAGGAACAATTTTACTTGTTCAAGGTCCAACAAGACCTTAATAATGTAGTTGTGACCATTTTCACTGTAAATTAGGCTATTACAATATTATGAATTAAGTGAACTTCAATGTTATAATCACCATGACAACTTTCGTAAATTTGAACACTAATCTTGTAATATACAAGATTACAAGGTTATGGAACGCTTATGTTCCAAACACTGTAACATAGTCCTTAATGTTGTAAACCCTTGTTTTTAAAAGAATAAGGAGCAATTTTACTTGTTGAAGGTCCAACAATAACTTAATATTATAATTGTGATAATTTCCATTGTAAATTAGGCTATTACAATATTATGGTTAAGGTAAACCTTAATGTGGTAGAGTTTTTTTATTATCAATAATAGTCAAAATTTAACCCACAAATTCATAAATGTCAATTTTTATAAAAACTTTCATATATAGCCAAAAACCCACTTAAATAGACCCAAATGTCATCAGAGTTAAAAAATAAAAAAAAACCACCTCAAATATTACAACACACACTAGTGAAAGCTAGTGAAATATAAATTTATTAACCCCAAACTCTAGTGATGAGTGATGTGAGCGAGCCAATGACACTCCTATATTATTTTTCATCATCTTGGGTTATAAATTTAACAAGGTGTGTTCATTATTGCGTGCACACAAAATCACAATTTAGTGTACAAGGTAGGTAATGATTGATGACTAATTGTTAAAAGTTTTGAGTTTTATGGGTGGCTTTGATTTGCTTCGACTTTGATATGGGTGGGTGCTTTCCTTGTTTTGACACAAAAGTGGTGTAAAAGAAGTGATGAAGAAGGAGTTGAAGATACACGAAGTAATATACGATAGTGGTGTAAAAGAAGTGACGAAGAAGGAGTTGAAGATACAAGAAGCAATATATGTATGTTGAATAAAGATGAATAATAGATCAGATCAACGAAAATTGAAAATCATTAATTTCCTTTTTCTCTCAAAAACCCAAGAAGTATCATATTCTTATTGGGTCACAGAAAGCACCCATCTTTCTTTTGAAACACAAACCACATCACCCACAAACTGAAAAGTACAAACCTCACCAACCCACTATTCCTTTCAGAATAGCATTTAAGAAAAACAATGCAAACAGGACCCAAAAATCTCTCAGAAAAGAAATGGTGGTAAATTATAAATGGGAAGTTGAATTATTTAGAAAAAAAAGAGAACCTAGACTTTAATTTATAAGAGAGAAGGGAGTTGCCGAGTTAAATTAATCAAGACAAATTCTTCCAAATCAAAACTGGGACTCTAAAGCACCCTCTCTCTCCACCGACATGCCTACCGTGAAATAGTTAAGTTGTTTTTGTCTATGTAATAATCAAGAAAATCAAGCTATGCTAAGTGATTACTGTACATTTCCAGGAAGTTGAGGATAAAGATTCCACAAAAGGGATGACCAGAGAAAGTAAATAAATGCCATAGAGATCAAATCCAGACTCCATGGAAAAAATTTAGAGTTAGGAAGTTTAGACCAATTACTTCTAGGTTATAAGCATAGTCTAAAATATCGAAATTGACAAAATATCGAGGATATTATCGTTTTTTCGGGTCATGGGTATTTCGAAATGTATCCATGCACATATCGTATAAATATTGGTAATATCAATGATAATATCGAAAAATATCAATGTTGATAATTTTACTCACACTTCAGCAATATTTTGTCAAAATATCGTTATAATATCGAAAATATTAAAAATATCGATGTAATGGAAAAAACAAATTAAAAAAACACAAAGCACACACGCAAAGAGGATTCGAACCCCAACCATGTCACTCCTCCAATGCCTTAACCACCATGTTGCTTATGTTTTTGTGATAATAAGCAAACGGAAACTCTATGTGGTACTAAGTCACTCATGTATCTTACCATGCAATGTATAAATTGTAAAATATTATAGTAAATCATTATATATAAATGATTATGGTCGGTTTAATCTTCTTTTATTAATTACTACATATTTTCTACACTTATAGTGTTTGTCACCTCGCTATATAATCAATTTAAATCAGTTAAACCCATCATGCAATGCATTTCTTTCCAATTTTTTGTGATAAACTAATAGATAATTGACTAAATAAACATCCTCCAAAGTTTCAATAAAAATTTTCAAGTTTTTCTTACAATTTTCGTGATTTTTATTCAATTTTTCCATTGAAATTTTCGTATTTTTGGACTACCGATATTTCTGATAACATCGATATTTTAGACCTTGGTTATAAGTAAAGGTTGCAAAAGTTTCATACAATGATAGCTTACTAGACTATGTCATGACCTTAGTAGTAATTTTTTTTTTCTTTACCTACATATATGCTAAATGAAAGTTGAAGCTTTACTTTCTTGAATGAAGAAATGAGTAAGAAATTTTGTGTGATGTAACTGGATGGCTTCATTCAACAAATGGGAGAAGAGTGTAAGTCTGTACTAAGCTTTTATATAATAATACTAATCTTGCTCAGCCATGGTAATTGTAGAGAGATTGGTTATTAAATAGAGAGTCTTCTTCTCCTATGTAGCACTTCTAATTTCTCTTGTCTCTTAGATAGGGTAAGATCTGAATTGAGAGTATGTTTACTGCAAGGGAAGGGACCTTTATTTATAGATGCATAACTTCGAAAGCCTTGCTTATCAAGAAGCATTCGAGTGTTCTTTTTGCATTAGAATAGGTTTGTTACAATTGTGTTTTACTTTAATAAGCTCTGCAAGTACTCAGTGGGAGACATGGAATCTTTATAATCTACTGGAAGTTGTTCAAAGTGCAGTTATTCATAAAATCACAAGTAGTTTGCCGTGAGGATTTTTTGTGGATAGCTGCTGAGTCATTCTGTCAACAACTTCTGAAATCTATCGACATCCTCTTCCCACATTTGTTCATTTTGGTTAATGGATGCATGACTCATGATATATTTTGGCATGTAAGGATTTTAGTTCTAAATGATGTCAAGAGACATCATCTAAACTTTGCCATGACAGTTTTGAGTAATACTACTCTTGCAATGATGTCAAGAGAATTTGCTCTAAATGTGATGTGCAAATAGGAGATGAAGTTAGATATAGTGAAGGACTTACACTAGAAAAATTGCAGTTGCAAGACAAGGATTAGACCTAAATGATAAGCAGCCTAATATGTGTACAAACCAAAGCTTATTAGGCATCAGAAAAGAACATGTTGAGGTGTTTGCACAAAACTAAGAAGTACAAATTTTATCTACACATGAGAGTGATATGAAGATTCTCAAAAGCCGACATCTGGTTTTAAGCTTTGCTTGATGATTAGTGCAATATTCTGGGAAAGTATTGGGCATGAATGTACTACAATAAACGAGTTAAATTCATGGCATACTACAAGGTAACTACACATGCTATGTGACACAAGATTTTCATAATTAAATTGAGAACAGTGGACTAAATTCAAGGGAGCTTTCATTTTAAGATACTATATAGTTTACTAATTTGGAAGATAGGAATACAATTTCACCTAATTAGCATAAGGCCAAAGACCAAAAAGTAGTACTAATTTTACAATAATGTAATTAAAAAAATATCAAAATTACACACAATGCCACTCCTTTAAAAGCAAGCACACTATGCCACATGTCCACCTCCTGCAATCTCCTCTCCGGTCAGCTACCACCACCGCCACCACCGGCCAGCCACCGCCGGTCAACCCCCTTCCAGCCAGCTGCCACCACCGTTGACCAGCCGCCGACCATCTCCGACCAACCGGTGACTAACTCCATTGCCCTTTATTCACCCTAAAAAAATAGAAGAATTTGTGTCACTAAAGGGACTCGAACCTTGACCCTCAAAAGAGGAAGCCTCACTCACAAACCACTACACCAAACTTGTTTTTGTGATATCTATTCAATTACACAATATTTATATAATCAATTATCGATTAAAAAAATAATAAAAAAAAAGAAATTATTTCAACACAGATTCATGCAAAAATTATATTAAAAAAACAAAAATAAAAAAGTAAAACAAAAACAAAAACCAAAACTACAAACAAAACAATCAAAAGGCCTCGTAGAAGAAGAATTACACAAGAAAATTATCGTGGCAAACAAACCAAAGAAAGAAAAGGCCAACACAAAACAAAAGAAGAAAACAAAGAAAGGGAAAGCAAAAAAAGAAGATGGAGAAGAAGAAGAGGAAGATGTGGTTGTTGATTATAACAATGATATGGTCAACCCAATCTGAGAAAAGATTTGTTATATATCTCTACTGTCATATAATCTTATAACAAGATGCAACAAACGGAAATGGAACAAGAAATTGCACTGTAGTTTCTGATAAAAAACTACAACAAATGGAAACTGCGACGCAGTTTATGACAACATTTGCTCAAATTTGCAAAGAAACTAAAAGGCAAAGCCATGATGAAAGTACTAAAACTAAGTTCAAAACACATTTAAGTCGATGAGCAGTTCTAGCATTCCAATAGACTTGGAAAAATTATTCTAAAATTGAATATGGAACAGGAAACTGCATTGCAGTTTCTGATTATAAAATGCAACAAACATAAACTTCAGTGCAGTTTATGAAAAAAAATATGCCCAAAAGTTAAAAGAAACCAAAAGGCAAAGCCATGATCAAAGTACTAAAACTAAGTTCAAAACAAATATAAGTAGATTAGCAGTTGTAACATTCCCATGGACTTGGAAAAATTATTCTAAAATCGAAATATGGAATAGGAAACTGCACTGTAGTTTCTTATCAAAATTGCAACAAACGGAAATTGCAGTACATTTTATGACAAAACATTTACTCATATTTGCATAGAAACCAAAAGGCAAAGCCATGATTAAAGTACTAAAACTAAGTTCAAAGTACATTTAAGTCGATGAATAGTCATAATATTCCCATAGACTTGCAAAAATTATTCTAAAATAGACAGTGATGGCATCAACCATTTCTAAATGGTATTGCAAAACTATAAAGCAGAACCTGTATAAAATTTCACTGAACTAAAGCTTAAATGGTATTGCAAAATATCATATGACAGTGATGGCATCAACCATTTTCAAATCAAGACAAATGCATAGCCTATTTTATCTTGTTGGTAGGGATTGAGAATAGATATCAATGACTAAAATAGTAAGGATGCAAGGTGGAGATTTAAACAATAGATCAAAATATTGATGTGAAGTCTGATATGAAATTAATATCACAAGAACTGAGCAACTAACAAAAAAAAAGTGCTCAAATGTGAAAAGAAATCAAAAGGCAAAGCCATGATCAAAGTACTAAAACTAAAATTGGATTTAAACAAAAAGGGTCCCACCAAGTAGGTATGTGGGAGAGGCTTGACCTCCTTGTGTGGGCTATTGATGTGTTTTGCAAATTTTAGCAACGTAGGGAACTACCATTCGGCAATTCACTCAAGAAACGCGAGGAGCTTAAGTCTTCCTTGTTGCACCGTACAATATTTTTCCATGATTGCTGTACTTATTGGTAAGTTGGTTTGCTTTGAGAACGAGGTAGCTCTTAGTGGTCGTTTGAAGATGGTGGTTATGCAATTGTTGGAAGATAGAGAGATGTACAAGCTGGGGTGTCAATCAGCAATTGGGCTTGCTGATGATGAACCCATCCCCTTTGGGTGTCCTGATAAATTCACTAGTTGGGTGCCATTTGGAATTTTGACGGAATTTGTCATTTGGAAATTGATTTCAGAGACCAATAAAGGTTGGTCTGCACTCGGAGCCGTATGAGGTACCGTTTGTTAAAGCACTTGGGGGCTATGAGTAGGCTTTGTGATGCTTCTACAAGAGGAAGCCATTTCCTACTGAATGGCAGGTTAATATTCTGATGAGAAGTAGCTCCTCTAGTTTATGACTATCCGAGGTTGCTGATCGGAAGCCATGGTGGGAGGCTAACAGCTTGATCGTGGCTTGCCGCTGGGCATGTCTCACTTTGCTTTCCTACCGAATGGTAAGTGAATCGCAAATCTGATATAGGTGATTTGGGGGCTCTTGCAAGCTCAGTCGTCGACTTCTTGAATGGTAGGATGACAGGTGTCGAGAGCGTAGCTCATGATGGGGAAGACGACTAGCTCCAGAACGGCATTCGTGTGGAAGTAGTGGAGCTATGGTTTCAGCCTTTCACTCGATGAGCTGTGTATCGATGTCGTTTCTCCTTTTTCTCTGTTACAGAGTGACCAGTTCGGTGTTGTTTTGAATTTGATGGCATCGTCATTTGGAAACGAATTGCCGTTTGGAGACAAGTTAAAGCATGGGTGCCTTGAGAAAGCCAGCGGCATACCGATCTGTAGCCTTGGATTATTGAAAACTTGAGTTCAGCACTCTTGATTTGCCCCATTGAGAAATTTTGGCAGAGAATGGAGGGTGCTAAATGGTAAGCACGCGAGTGGTCTCTCTGGTTAGGATCTTGTTGGTCCAGTGCTGGAGGAGCGTCCTTATATGCTTATTTGCATGGGGTGCCAAATGGTAATGTGCCACTCTTGAGCGTTTTTGCTAAACAAAGTTTGATGAAGACACTAAGGTGGACGCTACCTATTGGTGGTCTGCAAGCTGTTAGGTGCCCTTGATTTGAACTTCATATGAGCTTTTGAAAATGAGCACGTAGGTATCCTTCTGGGCTGACATGATAGCTTGCCCATGTTGGCATGCTGGGCCCCAATTGGATTTATATGCATGTCCATTTCCTCATTCACATTGACATGGCTTGGGTTTGAGCCATGTTAAATAGAATTTGTAATAAAGATTGCATGCATGCTTTGAAATAATATGATGCGAGAGAAAGAATCTTTATCTTTGGAAATGACGCAAGTGGATATCCTTTTGGGTTGAACTGTGGCTTCTCCCACGATAATGCGCTAAATGGCAGGGTGCTGAAGGCATCGCTCGAGTCGAATGATGACGGGGTGCCGAAGGCATCCCTTGTGTCAAAACAGTGGCAGGGTGCCTAAGGCATCGCTCGCGCTAAATGATGACGGGGTGCCGAAGGCATCACTCATGTCAAAATGGCGACGGGGTGCCGAAGGCATCCTCATGTCAAAATGGTGGCGGGGTGCCAAAGGCATCGCTCGCGCCGAATGATGACGGGGTGCCGAAGGCATCCTCATGTCAAAATGGTGGCGGGGTGCCGAAGGCATCGCTCGTGTTGAATGATGACGGGGTGCCGAAGGCATCCCTTGTGTCAAAACGGTGGTGGGGTACCGAAGGCATCGTTGGCGCCAAATGGTGGTGGGGTACCGAAGGCATCTCTTGCGCCCGAACAACTAAGGCCTGTATAACAAGCTTGAGTCCCTATACCTTTATTCTACCAAAGGGTGCCGAATGACACATTATCCCGTGGCGATTGTCGAAGGCATAAAGCTTGCATATGATGCCAACGTTTTAATAGACTTGTGCTTTTCTTTGAGCTCAATGTGGAAGATCATTACCAATAGCTATTGCCGATGGCTAATAGGTTTGAATTTTTCCATTTGGCGTGTAAGCCAATGATCCTTTCCAATGGCTATTGCCGATGGCTAATAGTCTTGGGTTTTTGCTTTTAGCGTATATGCCGATGATCATTACCAATGGCTATTGACGATGGCTAATAGTCTTGGGTTTTCTTTGATGTAAATATTGATGATCATCTTGGGTTTTCTTTGATGTAAATATTGATGATCATATGTGCCAAAGGGCAACGTGGTATGAGTTTACCACTTGGTCACTTTGTTAATGATTGAAACATTCTACTGAACAGTAGGGTGTTGAAGGCAAATGATGCGAAATGCCGAATAGGCATGTTAGTACTAGCTGCCAAAAGACAAGGTAAATGGTGCCGAACGGCATGTTGTACTCTTGGTGCTTTAGAGAAGGAAACAATGAGGTATGTCTTGCAAAATTTAGTTGCCACCACCTAGTTCAGAATTCAGCTTGTGGTGGGCCCATGAAAATTGGTTTATGGGTTTGGAAATTTTGAAAATTACCGTTTTGCAATTGACTTTAGAGATCCATGGGGAGTTGGTTTGTACATGGAGCCACATGGGATGCCATTTGCTAACCTCAGAATATTTCTAAAATTGAAAGCTTGATCTCGACACTCATGATCTGCGATTTAGCATTCTTGTAGCCGCTTGGATTTCGATTACAGTTCTGCAATTTATGCTGGGCAAAGAGACATGGCAATTTAAGCTAGTGATGGGCTGAAGATGTGTCAGCTCTAGCTAGCACGTGAACCACCGATCAGTCAACCTGTTGTTTAGCACTTGCAAGAAGGCATGGCTGTATTGATAAAATTCTCTGCTAGAGGTACCGAATGGTGAGAGGCTCCGACAGAGTGAGCTGAAGGGAGGACTAGTGTAGCTGCTTCCTTCTTGTCTTGCGGTGGTCAAGACTTACCAGTAAGATGTTATGTGAAGCTCTTGTTGGCCTCAACATTTGGGGTACTATTTGGTAAGCTGGTCCTGTGCTGTTGAGAGTGTAGCTTCCGAGTTGAGTCATGCTTGGAGATTTCGAGACCATGAATATGGGCATTCATCCGATGTGAGGCATTGATCGGTGATCGGTGGAGCTGCTGATTAATAAATTGCAAATCAATTGGAGGTTTAAGCATATCACTTGGCTCAATCATGTCGTATCGAAAGGTAGGATGATTTGTGCAGTTTGAGAAGGTGGCTCCCAGATGAGTCTGCCGATCGGTATTTTGACTTTTCATCTCAGATTTTTGTTTGAAAATCTTGAAAGTGCAGTATGGCAATTGGCTTCAAAGTCAAACGGAGGCTGGTGCCGTTGGTTACAGCACTTGGAGCTGAGAGTGGGCTATTTGGAAATGGTGCACAATGGGTGGTGATCTACCTCTTTTTGCCATGCAAGATGGATATTTTGTTGAATTGCCAAATAGCAATTGAATATAAGTGAACCATGTAGCCTGCACTTGGATTGGCATGTCCATCTTCATATGCATTAGGTACCTAATATGCTGCCAAGTAATGCCGAATGGCAGGGCCATGTAGAATATATGAGGGCTCCCAAACTTTCTCTTCAAAGGAGGTGCTGAACGACACTTTGAATTGAGATGGTGGTTTGGTCATGCAAGCCATGCAAAATGATAGCCACATTCTGATTGGCTTTTCCTTAAAATATCATCTTCTGCAATTTGTTGCCTTAGCATTCATGGTTGCTCCAGCATGGGATTGCCGAACGGCAACTTAGGTGATGCTGATTGTAAGGGTGCCGAAAGGCACTGAAGAAAGGGAGAACGACAGAAGCCTTTTGCGTATATTTCCCACAGACCAACTTAGTGATGAGGTTTGATGGATGATGGGTGAAGGTGAAGACCTTCACCAAGTGTGTGAAAATTTGGGCAAGCAATAATTAAATAGAAGGCAAGATGTACGTGGTTCACCCTTAATGAATGAGCTACGTCCACGGAGAAGTATATTCTCATTATTATAACAATGTCTATTTACATTTGTACATGGGATTGGACCCAGATATAAAGGTAAGAAGGGAGAAGCCCTTGACTAAAGATCAAGCCCAGCCCAAGGATCCCCTCCTAAGTGGAGAGTGGTCTCCTTTTATAGGTGAGGGGGAGTCTTCACTTCTTGTAATATTCCAATGTGGGACTCTTGGCCTTGCTTAGAATTGCTTCTAGTTGCTTGGTCAAATATGGTATGAACATATGATATGATAACAGAGAGGAAAAACCTCATATTAAGGAACTCATCAGTGTTAATGTCTTAGTAGAAGTAATTAGGAAAAGAAATGTTAACGTCAGTCACAATAGAGATTAGAAAACTCTAATGCTTATTCTAGTAATATGCATGAAAGTCATGACAAAAGAGGTTGACATCAGTCAGTTGTAAAAACCTTTGTGCTCTTGGGTAGTTATACTCTTCTCTTGCCCACTCAATTCCTCATCTAGGTAGCCTCTACTATTTAAATTGATGAGGTTGAAGGCCAAGGAAAGAGCAAAATTGAAAAGGCTAGAAGATTATGCAAATTGAAAATGTTACTAGCGTCTGTTTGAATAGCACATCTAATGGCCTTTCCATCTCCCTGCCCAATCAATAACCTCCTGCAATATCCAAAATACCCATCAGACCATAACACATTCGACAAAGAAACTAAAATCTATTGTTTTTATTTTATTTTATATAGCAATCTTAGAAAATGAAACTAGTAAAATGTAAACCATCTAAGGAAATATAATTCGGAATTGATCAAAATATTAAAACACTCTAAAGATGAACATAACAAAATTATAGCCAAAGGAAACAAGTACTGCATACAGATGCAAAAAAGACTTTCAAGTACACTATAGTTTCTAGAAAAATTTTGTATGTTATAATCTTGACAGGAACAAAAATGTCATGAAATAAATGATGCGCATAAAGATCTGGATTTCCTCACTATACCGGTCGGAGAAAAGCTCCTGGAAGAGCTCAGAGGCATGAACATTAGGGGCGATAGGCTCCGGCTCTCCGATCTTAGTCCTCCTCCGCTGGATCTTCTTCGGTCTTAGCCCTCCTCTCTGGATCTTGCCACTGCCAACGATGCGCCGTACGAAGTCACAGCCACTTTGCCACAACCCTTGGACAAGAGAGAGAGAGAGAGAGAGAGAGAGAGAGAGAGAGAGAGAGAGAGAGAGAGAGAGAGAGAGAGAGAGAGAGAGAATGGAGTCCCATGTACTCTTGAGATAGATCTGATTTTGGCCAAGGCTCTTGAAAAAAGGGTAAAATTATATTTTATCTCTATAATTTGGACAGGCCCAATGAATCTGGGCCTCCTCTTTGGCCTAATCTAAAATAACAATTCTTTCCTAAGTATTAAAACTCAAACCAAAATACCCAATGTCTCAAATGCTAATTAGTAAAGTTAATTATGTCTAATACCTAATTTTTCTTAAATTCAAAGATCTATGCGATTATGAAATGAGAACATCGGTATAACTTATTTGTTTCAAGGTAAAAAGGGTCGACTGGTTCTAGGCTACAATATGGAGTTCCAAGAACAGAGTGAATGGAGACATACACGATTGGAATAAATTTTATGACTACACAACTATTGACTAAAGAAGCTGCCAAGTAATTATTTTAAAGACATGTCACTAGCATGAATTTGCTAGATATTTTGATGCCTAGGATCCATGGGAGAAGTTTTTTTTTGTTTGTTTCGATTGGACATTACAAGAGTTTAAATCTTTAGTCTTGACAGGTTTAGGGAGGCTATACTTTATATACTATGTAACATATGAATTTCACAACAAATTTGAGAACATTAGTCTTAATTCAAAAACCTATGTAGTTGTGGAATGATAAAAGTATTGTACTTTATTTGGCATTAGGTAACAAAAGGTCAACTGATTCTAGATCACTTGAATTGAAGTATTCATTGATTAGAGAAAGGATTAGGAAGATACATACATATGTTGGAGAACATTGGGACAAATCTTATGATTACAAATTCATTAACCAAGAGATTGCCAAGTGATGTTTTAGTAGGCATGTCATTGGCTTAGATCTGCCAGTTAGTTTGGATAAGCTGAATCAATATGCTTAAAATATTTTAAGTTAGTATTCTTTAACGTACAATATTTTAACTAGTTTTTTGATTTTTATTTTGCTTAAGTAGTAGTGTTTGTTTTCAATCTTGAGGATTAATACAGCTCATTATATACAGTTTAACTTTATTAATTGTTATGAATGGTTATAACTTCTTTTTTTTGGTTGAGAAAAATGGTATTTCATTAAACCGAAAGGAACATTAGATGGTAAGAAGTAGTATGTTAACGGCAGCCTAGTTAAAACCTTCCCAGAGAAATAAAATTTCGGGGTAGGAAAGAGTACCACCCATGCTATTAACTAAACAGAAGAGTCAAACAACTTATATGAATGGTTATGACTTGAACACATGTATATAAACAACATTGCTAGCATTAAAGGTAGTTGTGTTTGAGATGTGTTAATAACAGTTTGTATTTTTGCTTATTCAAAGATAGACCTTGGTAGTCACTTGCAGGGACAATGGAATATTCCTGATCTATTTAAGCACTTCAAGTGTAGTCATAATATTATGAGATTTTAGTTTTGATCGAAGCTTCATGTGGTGTTGGAAAACTTTAAGTGTGGTTATAAAGGCTTTGATGATTACATATTCAAATAGCCTCGATAGTTCCTTATTGTTTTTCTTCACTGACAATTGTTTAGTAGAAATTTTGTTCAGTTATACTTCACAAGGCCTTAAAGTGAACAATGCAGCTATCTTTTGTGATTATTGACTAAGTGGGAGACTGGAAGACCATATCTTGTCTTAACCATAATTTTATGGTCTTCTAATCATATAAGGATTTAAGAAGGTTGTGTTAATCAAGAAGTACAACTTAAACACATCTACAGCTCTCGTTAGAAATATATTTAAATTGAAATACAAGAGCCTTGAGGATTCTTAATTATATATGGATTAAAACAGTTTATTCTAATATAATTTCGATTACTCTAGTTAATGCATATAAATAGAGTCCCTTCCCTGGCAGTCGAATCACTCATACAACACCTTATCTCATCTAGAAGCTATGTGAAGGACTGCATAGGTGAAGAATACTTCTATTCCACCATTGCAGCTATGTTGGATCAAGGTTAGTATTGAGTTCAAAGGAATGCTAGAACTTACTTATTAGGGACACTTGATAATGTTATAAAACTCTCGTGTCCCAAACACTATAACATAAGTCCTTAATGTTGTAAAACCTTGTTTTTACAAGATTATGGATAAACTTTATAATGTTATGGAACTCTCATGTCCTAAACATTATAACATGAAACCTTAATGTTGTAAACCCTTGTTATACAAGAATAAAGAACAAATTTACTTGTTTAAGGTCCAATAATACCTTAATATGTATAGCATCATCACTAGTTGTCCATATTAATGCTACATATAAATAAAGGTTTTGTATAAATTCAAACCAACTTCCCATAATTCTATCAATTATGTGATTAAAGGTTGTAGAAATACATTAATATCATTCCCAAGAGCTCTTAATTTAAGAATACACAATCATTTTAAACACATGCATCTTCTCATAACCATGACCCAACTCTCGAATAATCTTTTTGGTGCCATAATAAAGATTTTGGAACGTGTTACCATCAAGAACTTACTACTCTTTCAAAAATTGTAGCAATGTTGTACTTAATTTATTAGTGCATTGATTAATCATCTTTAAGTGAAGTAACTTCACAAGAAACTACAAATTGGCAAAGTTTAGAAAGCCAATATACAATTCTTATTGTGTATCGCCTACCAATTTTTGGTTGGATCTGTTGTCCTTCCTTATGTAGAGGTATCTAAATGACAATGAATGTGTGCATCACATTCATTGCAATAGACGATGTGCATGGATGCATTAGTTGTAGGTTAACTAATAATATTCATCCTTGTGACTATGAACACATGAAGCTTATGCCTCATTTTGAATCAACTAAAAGTTATTTCTCAGGGAGAAATCAAAGGGAGTTGGTTGAGAGAGAATATAGAAGGTGATGAGTATTTTTCTAGTGTTTAAGAGAGGGTGTAAAAGGGGTATATCATATAGATACAATGGTGAGTTTTGGATAAACTGTTCAGCATTATTTGTACAAGTTATCTTGTGTTTTTCAATTTGAGTTATTTATTATTATTTTTTTATCATTGTTAACATTATCGTGATGATGGGATTAAATTCTCAACATTTTCTAAATCTATTTACTTCCCCACTAGGAACATGATATTCGAATTCCCGATAATCCCCAAACTTGCCAATTTGGAAGTCATGTGGAATTTTAAATGCCACATCAACTTTCTCATCAAAATTGTTGGCAATAAAGGCTTACTATAACACCCGACATGAAATTATTCTTGAAGTTTGAACTTTCAAATAATTTGCTCTCAAATTTTGGGGAAATCCTAGTAAAATAATATAAAATAAGCCTTTTAGATTTCTTATTAGCATGATTAGGTAGCACTCGAGCCTATGACGCGCAAATGCAAACTGTTTGTAAAAAAAGTTAAAATAGGAAAGTTATGACCTTTTGAAGTTGAGGGGTACTATAGTAATTTAAATAGGTGAAATTTAAACAAAAAAAGGCCATTTCTCTCTCCTAAAAACTGTCTTTTTCTCTCTCCTCCACCCCATTTGTCTACTTTCTCTCTTTCTCTCTCTTTCTCTCTCTCTCTCTCTCAAATGGTTGGAATGTTGATTGGCCATAACTTTGTGGATAAATCATATAAGGCCAGAGGTTACCAACTCATCTTAACATCCTTTTTCTTTTGGTACAAGGCTCACATGCTGAATTTAATTGTGCATAAAGTTTAGGTTCCTAATGTTTGACGTATTCCTGTAGCTTTTTGTCCATTTGGCTAATTTCAACCATCCCTGAGTAAGGTAAGTGCTCAATCTCTTTATCTCTTGAAGGTTTCAGTTTCGAAGGACTTGTTTGAGTGTTTTTAACCCATATATTCCTTTACAGCTTTAGGGGTTAGTTTAATCAAATGTTTCTTATCGTTTGGGTGATATGGTTTTGAGCAATTCCAAAGAGATCCAACTAAGTATCCATTTTAGCATAATAGCATTGTGAGTTGGACTTTAAAAAAAATAAAAAACAATTCTCTAAGTGTTTTCATTTAGTTGACATAATGCTTAATCCTCACAAATCTACATGATTTAGGATTGATGCATATTTACCATTTTGCAAATACATAAACTTGATTGATTTGTAAGCTGATGTTCTAATCTTGTTATGCAAAGGGAGAAAGGGTTTACAAGGTTTTGACATATTTTGTTTGTTTCAAACGTTTTGACATAGTCTTTATGCATCATGGTGAATGAAATGACAAAGTAATTTTAAGAATAAGTTCTATGAAATGCTTTGTGAGATAAATTAAGATAAATAATTTATACATGTATACGAAAAGAAAGTGTTTTCATACCACCAAGTGAATACCCACCCCAATAATGACTTAGTAAATATCAGTTAGGCATATGGGACGACAGACATAGGAGCTTTGGGTCTTGTCAAAATGCCTAGTCCTTTGGGGGAAGTCTATGCTCGTATATGACCGTATTATTTTTGTTTACACGTGCATTGAGATTACTCTAACATACATGTATCAAGAATATTTTGCATGTATGTATGGCCATCATATCTTGCATCTCTGTGCGATGAGCTCAACACAAGGTTATGACCAACTTTTCCCCTAGGTACTAGTGTGATATTTTTTTTTGCAAGTATTTTTAGTATAATGGTATGTGCATGTATGAATTTGCATTAGATTACACTTCTAAAATTTTATAGCTTTAGCTAGATGTGGTAGCCGTTCAGTTTTATAAGCTCGTCTAAAAATTTATAGTAGTTTCTTAACTATATAAACTACACCTCGAAATTATTATCAATTTATTGAGTTTTGAAATAATTCTATTACTTTAGTTTTAAAAATATTTTTGGGCGTTTTTGTTACAAGAGTTTGTGAAAGTTGGGAGTTAGTATGTTCAACATAAGTATTTTTAGACCTTATTTAAGTTCACTAATGAAATTTATTTCATAGTTTGTTTCTCTATTTTTCGCATCAAGCCATAGATGACTAAGGTCACATAAATGACACGTCGAGACTTCCTTATCCACCAATAATCAGTTGATTTGTAGGATTAGAGCCTTTAAATTTTCCTCATTAAAATTTTTTAGTTTGGATGTATACTAGATTATGCTCTCATATGCCCGTTATGCCCAGGGTGACTAAAATTTGATGTTTATTTTGGTTTGAGGGTCTATGACTCGTTTTGGATGCTTGATTTGTTATTGGAGAGGTTATGCTAAGGACACGAAGTCCTCTTGTGATGACCTTAATTGTTGTTGTCGAACTATAGAAGTGTGTTCTAAAACCCAGAACGAAGGTCTAAATAGTAACCACAATCCTCTGGCTTCCTATCTTAATCCCTCAAAACTAGACTATAACGCATTCAGTTCTATATATTTAATAACTAGAGACTCAAATAAAATATGTTGGTTTTTCCCGTCAACTAATATTTTTCTATATGTTATATTTATTCTTTTTTTTTTTTTTCAAATTGAAAAGGTTAAACTTTTGTTTATACATGTTCGCAAAAATCAGATCCAAAATCTGCTTTTTTTTTTCTTTTCTCTTTTTATACACATTTATTACAACCTTCAAAATTTGCAATCAAAGAAAATATAGACAACCCCAAAAAAATCAGATTCAAAATATTTATTTTAATTTTAATAGACATCAATTACAATCATCAAAATTTTCAACCAAAGAAACTTTGAATAATCCCAAAATTTCATACTCAATATCTCTATTTTTGTTCATACACATCATTTTAACCATCAAAATATGAAGAACCCATATTAAAAATAATGACCGACAAAAAAGAAGACGAAGGTGGAGGAGATTAGAAGGTGTGACCTACTCTCCCTAATTTTAATGGGGGAAAAAAAATATGAAGATGAATTTAACTATTAAGGGACAGAAAAAGATGGAATGGAGTGGCGGTGATGAGGGAGGAGGAGTTGAGAGAATAAAGGCAGATGCGCGTCAAAATGGAGTCGAGATGCGATAAAGAGCGTATAATTATTGTAAAATAGTAGTTATTTAAATTAACTAAGTTACATTTGTTTACAAAATAAAAACCAAAGAGAACTCAGTCGTCAACTTGACAATGATTGATGCTATCACATCTAGGGGTGTGCACAATTTCAGGTTAAGCCAATCAAACCGTCTAATTGGATCATTAGAGTGTTGGGTTGGCTTAATAATCAAATTATCTTGAGTCCAAAAAATCATAAACTGCTATGTACGGATTAGGTTATGTGTTGTAACCAAAACCGACCCAACTCAACCCATGCCCAGCCCTAATCACACCTTTGGAGATATATATATATATATATTTTAAAATTTCCTATATATATGGACAGATTCAAAATTTTTTGTGCCGTTTAGATTGTTGGGCTTTGTTCTTATGCCCTACGTATTCTGGGCCGAACCGGCATTGATAATAAGTCCTTGTTTGATGATTTTTAAATTTTTTATATAATGTACTAATTCTTAATGTAATTTCCAAAAATAGAAGGATTACCTTCTAATTCGACTAAACCTCAAGAAACCTCTTGTAATCTTTTTTTGTTACTTTTGGGAAAAAAAAAGAAAAAAAAAGGAGTGTAACAGTCTTGGATATGGAAGCAATGTTCACGTGGGACGAATTGCCACGATAGTAACCATGTGTCCTTCCCTCTTCTGAAAACCTTGGTGCTGCCCTCTGATAAATTATATACGTGTGTATGTAGCAAAACAAAAAGCCCAAATTCCTAAATTCCCAAATTCCGAACGCAATAACCCCTCTTCTTCTCCTTTTGGGATATAAATTCACTCTCTTCCTCTTATCAATCGATCAGACCAGAAATCCCTCACACACAAAGAGGGAGACAACAAACCCTTTTGCTGGTTTCTTCTTCTTCTGGTATCATCAGAAGATTCTCAGAGCCTTAGCCATGGGGAAGAAGAGAAAGTCCATAGCCACCAGCCTCGACGAGGTGGATCGAAGCATGTACACCTCCTTCTGCAGCGCCGCTAATTCTCTCTCTCAGCTCTACACTCAGGCCATGAACCACCAAAAGCTCTCCTTTCAAGCCGGTGAACGCCACGCCCTCGTACGTCTCTCTTTCTCTCCTTTATCATCTTCTTAATTGATAGTTGTTAATCTAATCGCAGATTCCCTCATTCAGTTCTTGATTCTTAATCGAGATCAAATTAAAGTTGGTCCTTTTTTTTTTTTTTTTTTTTCCAAATTGTTAGAAATTTGGGGATTCGTATATTTTGTGGTTCATGAGTTGGTGTGTGTTTTGTTTGGTTATGAATTGGGTGAATATTAGTTTGAGTGAGCATGTCATATGAAGTTGGTTGGATAAGAAATGCCCAAATTTTTCATTAGTATCTGTCGGTTATGTAATGAATATCAATATTCAACTTGTGCAAAGTGCTTAGATAATTATTGGGGAGTTCCAATTATTCATGCATTGTTTTAGTTTATGATGAAATTGGATGTTTATATCTTTAAAAACCCTAAATATTAGATAACATGATTGATTCTTATCCATGTAAACAAAAGATATTTCCTTCCTCTCCGAACAAAGTTAGTTGGATTTAAAGTCACTAAATTTTCTTCATTCTTGCTGCTATTCTGATGCTGTTTGGCATAGAACTTCAAGCGGGAAATATTTCTAAACTTTGATATCTTTACGGGTTTGTATTCGGTCTTCACTACTCAAGGATTTGTTCCATTCTTTTCTCCAACTGATTGATTTGGCCTTTTTCTTTTAAAAGATGGGGTATGTCTCTACTCTCTAGTAAGTTGGACTCCACTATTTTTGTGTATGTTGAACCTTCATCCTTTCTCTGACAGTTATCTTTTTGATACATGGATTTGCCTTTAATATTTTCTTCCCCCTTGCATATTTCTGGAAAGGTCTCTCGTGAACTGGCTGAAACCAGCCCAGGCTTGTGTGTGGCTTTTTCTGAATTTAAAATTTTTGTTAAATATGTTATTTTCCATTAGTTCATTGAGGGTGCGGGGTTTCTCATGCTTCTTTATGCTTCCCTGTTCAAAATTTCATTCACTTTCTGTAGCTTGTAGCCAATTAGGCAATGGGTCTACAAAGTTTCTGCAAATGCCTTATATCCTTGTTTAAAATCTTGTACATACATACTTGTCCTGTTAATGTGTAAAATTTCTTTCAAACTGGACTACATTTTTACATTTTATTGATGGAACCTTGGTTAAATATGTTTTTTCAGGATAAAATTTATCAGTGGATCAGTAGACAACAAGAAGGAGGCTCAAGAGTTACAACAATGGATATAGTCAGTTATCTTCAGGTTTGTTGTTTATTATTATTTTTGAGTTTTATAGCGATTTATGATTCTTTCTTTGATTGTTTGTTTCATAATATGATAAACTATCCCAAATGGACAGAAAATATGCATGTCCGCGCATACCCCCACTTGTTTGACATGAAAAATTTGTGTAAAACAATAATGGGTCATACCAAAGTTAAATGCGCCTTTGTTCCAGAGACTATCAACGACAGGGTTAATTTTCTTGTAGCATCTATTTAGTACACACCCTTTGCATCAAACATCTGAACTTCTATGAGCCATCAAATATACTAATTATTGCAGCTTATTTGGATCATGTCACTTTCTGTCTTCCGTATATTCCATCCCTCATATTTCTGTTACATTACTCAAATTTCATGTTAATTACTTTGAAATTTTCTCTTTGTTAAGACTGGATGCACATGCATGTATGTTTTGGATTAGTGTAGAATTTATACTAGAATATATAAGGTTACTGTATCCATTGCCTTCTAGGTAGCATAGACTTGGATGTGGTTAGTTTTGAGTGTGACCTATTGTCACATTCAGATTTCACCCCTGTTGTGGTTATGTTGAACTTTTGTGAGGGATTGCTTCCATTGTTCCCCAGTTGAAGAATTCCATGGGTCTTTTTTCGCCCAAAAGAAGGGAATGAAATCCATGGTTTGTAGATGCTGTGGAATTTGTCCAGAAGTCATAATTTAATTGTTAAATCCATTTGAAACTTTAGTCATTGCAGAGCTATATGCTTCTCACTTTTCAATTTTCACTTGCTCTTTCATGAGGTTTGCATGGGAATACTTTTCTACCCTTTAATATCCAGCAAATAAGAATCAGTGCTTAAGGTTCTTGTCACACCTACACTGGAATGTTTCCTTTCCTCCGATTTGTACTAATTTAAATTCACTTCTTGTGCTTCATTCCGGAGATTCTTCTCTGTTATGATTAAGATGTTGAACTATACATGGATACGTGCTGAATGAGATAGAACCAAAAAAAAAAAGTATGCAATGAATGTACATTTCTATAAGATTAAATAAACTTAGATTATAGTCTTATGAGCTTAACCAATGCAGATGAAATGTATCATCACTTGATGTAATACAATATGTTGCGTTAACATGATTTTACAGATTCTGCATGTTCAGGAGTCATGAATTAGTTCACTGATGAAGTGCTTTTGCAAACATTTTCAACATTGATTTGATCCTCTCCCTTTGAGTTCAAATGGAGAGATTTAGTTGTTGCATTAGGGCTATCAAGTCATTATTAGTGGCCAAAAACAGGTTACCGATGAAAAGATGTGCCTTTTGGAAATAGATATTTTCAGTTGGATTTTATGGCACTGTTTTAGCTAGTTGATCTCTCGATTTGAATTTATAGAACAAGGATTGTTGTGATACCAATTGATGTACAATAATAGGAGGGGAGAATAGAGGTTGAAGGGAAAAAGTGAGGCGAGTGTTGTAAACTCAAATACCTTATTGTCAGACGAATATGCTAGAGTAACCCCTAATAATAAAATCCTAAGAACAACAATAATAGTAATAACAATGACTCTGACAACAACAACAACAACAACAATAATAATATTATTGTTAATCTTATTAGTGTAGTGCTACATTCCTAAAGGTACATATTTAGCTATTGCTAGAGTTTCCTGTCTTCAAAAGATTGTAGGGATTGGCAGAGGCCCTAGTTTTGGAGCTGAGTCCAGGATGTGGGTTTGAGGGATTTCAGGTATTAAAAAAGATAATAATAGGGTTTAGTAATAGTAAAGTAGTAGTTGTGAATGAGATCAAAGATTGACAATTGAGGATTAGGATTAAAATGTTTAAAAATTGGAATGTTTTAACTCTTGAATCTAATTGTTCAAGATTGGTTACTTATTTTAGTTACTTTGCCTAGGGATGACAATAGTTCATCCATATGTGTATATGTATTCAGTAAGGACTTCACTCATTTTTGCAGCTTACAAATTTCTTCTTGCCTTCATGCAGAATGAGTTGGACTATTGTGGAGAGGAGCAGCCGTCAATGTCCCCCAGGGTGCCACTTCAACATCAGCATCTTCAGCCCACTGTGCATTTCACAAACTCAGGTTTCCCAGTTTCTTCTGGCTCATCTGGCCCAACAAATACTGGGCAGGGAATTCGTTCTGAGCAATGTGATCACCAATCTAAAAATTCAGTCTTCTC
The DNA here is from genome assembly GCF_000346465.2 of Prunus persica. Classification (NCBI taxonomy): domain Eukaryota; kingdom Viridiplantae; phylum Streptophyta; class Magnoliopsida; order Rosales; family Rosaceae; genus Prunus; species Prunus persica. Next base: position 4,004,806 of record NC_034016.1, on the reverse strand, counting down.
AAATGCTTTGTCAAGCCCTGTTCGCCAGAGTCTTCAGCACTATCACATTTCTCAAGATGGATATTACCCAGGTGCAGGTCTGCCATCTGGAAATGGAGCCCGAAACAATGAACCTAGCTTTCTCCACCCGAACCGGGATGCTAATCCTCCAAGTTCCAATGACACCTCGATGGACATGCATGCAGATAGTCCTGGTCATGATTCTACCTACTAAAAGTTCTTGGACGGATGGCTGATCCAAGGATTCTTTGCCATAGGACGGTTGAAAAGTCTTGGAAGAACCATGACAATACAAAGGTTCTCTTTCATGCAATTCCATAAGTGAAGAAGGCACAACCTAGAAGCGGTAATGCAATCAATTCAATTTACTTTGGCTGTCTTATTTGAGAAAAGCTTGGTCTTTTTCTTCTGTAACCATCTTTTTGGTACCTATCCTTCTGTTTCATTTTGTTTTACCAAAAAACCTGTGTTTCTATTAGGAATTGCTTCTAATGTTGAAAGACAATCTCTGTAAATGTATTGATTCTGCTTTTATATTATAAAGATTTCAGTCATTAAAATCAAGTTCATGATTTCCCTCCCGATGTTAGACATGAAAGGAATTGGACTGTGATATAATGTCATCTTTCTCATGCTAACGTGGTTTAGGTCAATAAGATAATCTGACCGAAACCTCCAAATTAGTAACTTTGATAATGAAATGAAAATTCCCTGAAGATGCTTGCAATAGCCCATCTGTAGGACTAGACAGTTTGGCCAAGTTTGGTGACTAGTATACGATACTCCCTATATTTTAAACATGTTTAAGGAAGAAATGAATTTTTTTTAAAACTTATCCCATCTAATCATCACAAAATGGTAGGATTACAATACCTTATTACTAATCCCTCCTAATTCCCCAACATTGAAAGTCATTCACCTCTACCTTTATTTCCTCCTTCAATACCTCTACCTTTATTTCCTCCTTCAATATACTTTAGATTTAATGACTTATCCAATCCAATCCATTCTAGGCACCAAAATAGGAGTTTTTTTATGAAAAAAAAAATAATAATCATATGGAATTGGTATAGGAGTGGTCCTAATTACTAAAATGTCTTCGTTGTTAGGTTAAAGTGGATAACAAATTTGGAAATTTTAAATTTGTTCCATATATATTTGCATGTAATTCGTCTAAGATATTGTCACGATAGGATATTTATACATTAAGGGTTCGTTTGATAACCATTTAAATCTTTATTTTTAGTTTTTCATTTTTGTGCTAGAGTGTAGAGGAAAATGTGAGTGAGGATGAGATTGAGAGAGAGGGTGAGGGGAGGATGGGAGGGATGAGTAACAAAAGTAAAAACAAAAATTTGAAAGTGAAAACAATTTCAAATAGATTTCAGTTTTTAGTTTTTGTTTTCACTTTTGTTACTCCTCTATCATCCTCCCCTCTCATCTCCACTCTCATTCTCACTTTCATTCTCCCTATTTTTCCTGTATACTCTAGCACCAAAAAAAATAAAATAAAATAAAATAAAAACTAAAATTTAAATGGTTATCAATCGGGCCCTAATATTTTCCATTTCATAAGTGCTCGTTTGTGTTAGACAACCATTGAAAAGTAAACACGCCCTTTCTCAAGTGCAATCCATTAATATATTTGGCATCATTTAAATACAACAGAGGAATAAGGTGACTCGTATTTTACATGCTTAACAAGTGTCGTTGAGTTGTCACACCTACCGTCTCGTGATCCTAGGGCCTCGGGTGAGCCCAAGGTGTTCGACCAACAATTGCCATGTATCATTTTTTTAATTGTCCAATTTTAAAAACTCACTAAAATAACTCCGGATACTAAAAATGTTACGAACTCTTTGTACCACGTACTATCATTCTATAACCTCAAGAAAAATTTAAATAGTTCTCCCAAGTAATTTAGTTATAAAATAATAAATAATATCGGGAAAAATCCAAATAATTCCCCAGAAATTTCTAACATTCACCAATGGTAGCTAACTAATAATTTTCACAAAATTTCTCAAATAATCCATCAAAATCATTTAATTCTTATTAAATTCCAGAAAATTCTAGGGTCACACAAATGCAATAAAGATGATAATAAGAATGTTATATGAATTTGAATTACAAAGGGCACTAGAAAAATGAAGATAACGTAGGACACCAAAAACTAATACATTTTGAAATACCCAAAGTATAATTCAAGCATAATTATGTACAGAGTTTTGACTAAAAAAATCATGTACAAAATATGGTCAGAACGAATAGATATAAGAAGAATGGACATCCCTGATCTTTAGTTACACGGTGGAAACCTAGCAATGGTTTGAATTCATCGTCTTTTTTTAATAAAGGTCCATTCTTTGGGAAATTGGGACTTACTTTTGTCCTCGATGACCATCCCTGCACTTGGCCTCCTTCTTACAACCTCTGTCATAAGAGTTGCTTGGCGGAGGCATGCAACGTGACCCCCAACAACGAACTGGTTGGTCGCGCCGCATGACGCCATAACCGATTTGATTGGCATTCGTTGTTGCAACGCAAAGCGAAAACACCAAGAGAGCAACAATGCAGAAAGCAAATGCCTTGGACATGGTCTCTTTTTCTTCAAAACAAATGGATCTAGCTAGTACTTGAGTACGTAGGAGTCAGATAAAGAAATGTATGGGAGAGATATTATGGAGAAAGACATTGCCATTTATATTTACATTGTTGGTCTCAAATTAGTAGGAGCTCATGTTGATCCTCTGCCAAACACTGCAATCCAGAATTGACGAGAGCAATTCTTTTTCGTTCAATTTTGAACTACTGTTTTCTTTCTTTCTTTCTTTTTTTTGGGTCAAGTTTTCAAAAAATAGTAACTATATATGCTATATATCTCCATCTAATTGAACCACCCTCGGCTAATGGCATGCATGCATTCTATATAGGGTTTTTATCACAAATAGTCTCTGAGTTACACCTCACACATCAATTTGGTCCTGTCGTCGAGAGAGAGAGAGAAGAGAGAGAGAGAGAGAGGTGCGCTTGGAGACTAGAGAAGATTAGGAAGAATTAAGGGAGGGAGGTTAACTTAGAATTAAATATAAACATTGTAATTTTTTTATTATTTAAATATAAACATATATATTTTCGGGTCCGGTTTGGGACAGGGATGCCAATACCATCCTTTTCCCATACCCGTCAGGAATATTTCAAGTTCGAGAATCCCCATACCTGATACCTGTTTTGCTCCTAAATCTCCCCCTGTTAGGATCAAGGACTAGACAGAGACCCGCCACCGCAGAGATTTCTGCCATCCCTAAATTAAATCAATAAGTAGCTAGAACATGCTTCGAGCAAGCCCAATCAAGAACCAAGCACATACTACATATATGTACATAATCTTATATATATTCTGTCATGCAAACATGAATGTAGTGTGATCAAGGCTATGTCTTGCTGATGTGACTACCTATTAGCTACTAGCCTTGCCATATGGGGTTTTTTTTTTTTTCGTATTGAACCATCATGTTTAAATTTGATCATATAAACCTTTTTAACCCCTATGATTTCTTTATCTTGTAGGTGATCTACGATCTCCCACTTTTATTTTTTTTTCTCTTCTTAAATTGTCTTAATTCCTTCTTCCAGATTTCTGATTTTATAGGAACTTTAAAATTTCTAAGGTTCTAAAGTTATGAGGTTGCATATTTCATATATATATATATATATATTTCTGAACTTTCAAAGTCTTTCATCTTGATATTTTCTACATCTCTTCTCAAAGTTTGTAGTTTGACAGAACATACCTCTGAATTTCCTTCAAATTCCAAATTTCTCCATCAAAATATCCCATGCTTTCTTTCTTGTTGTAGCTTCCATGATCAATGGAAATATTGTAGCATCCAAGGCTTGTTGCAAAACATAGAGAACCTTTGCATCTTTTTGTTCATCCTTATCTAATTGCATCACTTGCTCCACAATGAGATTTTTCGGGATAGAGAATCAACTATCAACTATGCTCCATAAATCTTGAGACATAATGCTCCATAAGTCATAATTTTCTCCAGCAAAGATTGGAAAAGGAACAAAGTTGGGCTATAGGTAGACATGATGGTGGATTAGATAGATTGAACTCAATGCCCAAGGTTGATCGAAAAAGTGCCCTTATATCATTGTTAGTTTTTTTTTGAATGAGTTTAGGAATTATTAGTTGTAAATGTATGTAAGTATAGGACAATACCACTACAATAGAAGATTCCTAGCGGGTATAATCCTTGTTATAGAATTATAGGCTATTGACCTTTTAGTGATATTTTCCTCTACGTGCGACAACCCCCCCTCCCCCCTCCCCCCTCCCCCCCAAATGTTCAGCCGATCGGATTTTTGGCCACTGCCGCTGCCACCATCAACCTCCGACCACAAGGCCAATACCAAAAGAACCATCTCCACCTCCTCTCTCCCTCCCCCGCCGCGATCCGCCACTCTAGCCGCCGAAATTTGCTAAAAACCTACTGGTTTTGACAAAAAATTTACATCACTCGTTCCGACGATTTCGGCCACCATTTTCGTCGATCTAGGTATGCTTTCTCATCCTCTCAACGTGTTCTAGCTGATGGTTGGGTTGATTAAAATCGATTTTTGAGTTTTGAAACTCGATTTGTAACTCAAAGTTTGGCCGATTTTCGACTCGTGTTTTCAGCAAGTTCTGGTCACTTTTTGGCATGGTCCAAGAACAAAGTTGCTCCACTCGTTGTCCTGATAACGTAGGTGTAGGTATTGATAGGTGTTTCAAGAATTTTTCGGTTGTCTGAATTTCTCAAGACATCCATGCGTCGTCGACGTATGTGGCGGCGCGTGGGCACTGTTTGGATGACCAATTTGGTCTTAAAATGATCCCCATGTGGTCCCGAACACGACAATATACTTATATTTGAATTTGGTTACCGTTTGACTGTCGATTGGATTTACGCATATTAGGCGTTATCCGGGATTGATATGTTCAGACTGTTGGATCGACTCCATTTCAAAATATGTTGATCTAGATACCTCTAGAATCGTGTAGGAATTCGAAAATCTTGAATTGGAGTCCCGAATTCTTCGATTCAATGATTCAAAGACTAGGTTAAATAGTAACCTTCCGATCGTGCAATCGCGAGGGATCTGACCATTCGATTCGGACCACACTTGCAGGACATGTATAATAAATCTTGTTGAACCCATAGGAACTTTCGGATCGGAAATCGGAGGTCGTGTGTCCCGTGGGCCCAATTGACCAAATTTGGGAAGTTTGACCACTCTGTTGACCGAGCGTCTTCCAAGGCTATTTCATCATCCAGAACATGTAGTTGGACCTTAGAAACTTCTCGTATGTCGTACACACACTTAACTCCCGAAAAATTAAGAATTTATTTTAAAGTTCTCGTTCGAAGCACTTTATTTTAATCTAGCCCTCGTATTCTGAAATAGGTTCTCCGACCCAGCATACGCAGAGGCGGGATCCTCTCAGGGTCAAGCATCATGAGACTATTTGTGAGTGGACTTTGTTTTTAAACTATAATCATTATTTTCAAGAATGGGAAAAATATGCATAATGATTTCTTGATTATTGAGTTATTATTTATTTAAATGGTGAATGCAACATTTTTATGAAAGTAAATGAAGTATATTTGAATACTTGCGGATTGTAATTATTTTGGAATGGATATGGGCTATTTTTTAGAACGAATATTTATTCTTGGATATGTGTTGGGTATATGGGGTTGTTAGAAAGATTTTTGAAATGTGGATTGGGTTGTGGTTTAAGTTAGTTTTGAGTGCTATTAGCACTACCCTATGTACCTCCCCGGATTTGGAATACTAAAATTGGATACTCAGAATTTGGTGATACTTGGATGTGTCGGAACCTAGGCACCCTTGACGGGGTGTTTCGTAGGACTTGTCATAGGCGTACGAGTATTGATGATTTTGTTGTACATGCTGGTGAGCCCAGTCCCCAGTTGGATGGCTCATTTCCTAGCCACTTGGTCAATTGATGATTCTTTCATGTGGACTAGTCAAACAATCGCCCGGTTGGATTGTTTCCCTGGTACAAACTTTGTAGTGTCATAATATATATATATATATATATTTATATATTCCTTCTTGTCCTTGTTGTGCCAACGGGCACGCGTTTTGTGAGAGTAGTTAGGAAACGTTTTGGGATGGGATTAGTGATGGTATACTATTATGAGATTTCAGATTTCTCTATGGTTTTGTCTAAACTATATACATATGCATAGCTACATCGGTTTGAATGCATATCATTTTAGCATCGTTTTCTAAACGGTGGGGTTATATTATGTTGTTTTCAAATGTGAATTAAACTTTGTTTTTGTCCACTCACACTTTTCTGTTTTGCGCCCCCTAGGTAGTAGAGCGTCTTGAACTCAAACGGCCGTATCAAGTTGTGAACTTCGAGCCTGAGCTTATGTAGGATAAACTTGTAATCGTTTATCTTCTGTTGAACTTTATTTTCGTTTGTAAACTGAAATTCTTTAGACTGCTCTGAGATTGCCTATATTAGGGTTGATTGTAAGGCTGGAGACCTATTATGTAAATTGCGTGATATTATCTTGGTGCATGCTGTCGATTGGTGTTATTATGAGCCTCTAAAATATCTTTTATACCATGACCAATGCCCCAGTTGGTTCTATATATGTGATCCGCTACGAGGAATAGAATTGCAATAGCTAAATGATGGTGTGCAATATCGGTCAGCCATAGACCTCCAGTTACTGGATATAATCCTCCACGAAAGGTAAGAAATTCCGCATATTTTGACCAATTCAAGGTGAAAAATGGGGTTGCTCCCTCAGCAAAACTGGGATAAAGTTGAGCCAAAAGATCCCGATTCAAGATAAATTCATTAGGATCTACTCCAGTGTTTAGAAATTGATTAATTGGTAAAGATGTGTGTACTTGATGTCCTGCCCAAGAAAGAGAACCAAGGCCTAGTAGCCCTGCTAAATGGTGATTCAACATAAATTCTACATCTTGGAACCAAGCCAAATTCGGAGCAGCTTTGTGATAATGGAACCAACCTGCAAAAAGCATTAAGGCAGCAAAGACCAATCCACCAATTGCAGTACAATAGAGTTGTAATTCACTAGTTATTCCATATGCTCGCCAAATCTGAAAAAACCCAGAGGTTATTTGTAGTCCTCAAAAACCCCCACCGACATCACCATTCAATATTTCTTGACCCACTATTGGCCAAACCACCTGGGCATTAGGTCCAATGTGAGTAAGATCACTTAGCCATGCTTCATAATTGGAAAAACGAGCACCATGGAAATACATACCACTCAGCCAAAGAAAGATGATGAAGAGTTAACCGAAATGGGTGCTAAATACTTTGCGAGAGATCTCCTCCAAATCACTGGTATGGCTATCAAAATCGTGGGCATCAGCGTGTAAGTTCCAGATTCAAGTGGTAGTATCAGGTCCCTTAGCCATTGTTCTTGGGAAATGACCCGGTCTGACCTATTCCTCGAAAGAAGTTTTTACGGGATCCCTATCTACCAAAATTTTAACTTCTGGTTTATCATTCCAGACTTACAATCAACCCTAACATGGGCAATATCAGAGCAGTCTAAAACAGGTTGAAATTTTTTGGGAATATCCATTTTTCAGGGGAGACTTTGCCGAAATTTCGGCAGAAAATCTTGTCTCTATTTAGTAAGTGGGCCCGACATTAGTATGATGTCGGTAATACCACAGGATTCGTCCCAAATTTCGAAGAATTTAGGGCGGGTCCTATCAATCAACGTTTTCCCAACTCAAAGTCCTAAAGACAACTACTTGAGCTATTCATAACCGGGGCTTAAAAAATGGGGTTTGTACCCCTAGATATGAAAACAAAATGCTTTATTCATCCAAAATGATAATGAACACTTAAAGGATTATCAAGTTAGCTAAGGAAATGCACAAAGTGAAAGCAAATACACTTAAGTCAATTAAGGATTATAAGTACAAAATAACGTTATTTCATTGATTGAACATCAAAATTACAAGAATTGTGAGCATGATGGTGAAAAGATCAAAACATCCTACTAAGAAAGAAATGAGTTGCATCCAAAGTTCTGGCTTTTCAAAATAATTTTGTGGTTCTCCTAGCAAGGTTTTTCCCTCAGGGATGACCCAAGAAGCTGAAAAAGTTGCAACTAAATAAAGATTTGGCTATGAATGTATGAACTTGAGGTCCATGACATCATGAGAAGCTTCTATGTTAGGTATAACATTGACCTCTTCTTCCTCCATCAACTTAGAAGAAGTTGTACACCAAAATACTAGAGCCTCAATCTCTTATTGAACACGTTCTTCAGTCTAATTCTTCATATGGTGGCGACTAGTTGCTCTAGAGCAGTATCCATAATCACATGCACTACTTTGGGTGTGCACCAACCTGACCTTAAACTCTATCTAGTTCTTCCGCCAACTCCACCCTTTCCAGCTCTACCCTAAAGGTGAAATCCTCGTCTAGACCAAAGACTTGAGACTCGTCACTTTTGATTGCTTTCTCCTTTGTGTTTAAAGGGGACGCGAGTCTTGCTATATCCCATTGAAGAGCCGTAAATTTCTTCTTCTTCTCAACAATGTTGCCTTTCATTGTCTCGTATAACTTCACCTTATACTAGAAGAATATCTAACCCCAAAATATTTCATGAGATTGAGTTGATTGAGCCTTACTCAAGTCAAGGCCATCGACTGCTACAAGGATCCTATCACCTCCCAATGGATTCGCGCCATCTAATAAATCGAAACCAAAGCTCGATGAACTTGTGCCACTTTTAATTGGCAAATAGTTGAGTGTAGATTAATGGACTCAAAACAAAAATGCCCATTAATACCAACATTTATAACTCATAGCCCAAGTGGTATAAAACCACCTAATTTATTTGGACTACATGTGGTTTGATCCTGAAAAAATTATGTAGGTAATCTATACTCAAATCTAAATGCAATTGTGACCCCAAACAAAATCCATGTTTCACTAAATTCAACCAAAATAGAATCCATGATTAATCTCAATCAACTTCGCCCCAAACACTTCAAATTACTATTTCCAATCAACCAAACTGAAATCACAAATAAACAATAAATCAAAAGAGTTTTTCCCTTATAATTTGTAACAATTTATTATAATTAAGAATTATTTAATCTTAAACGAATCGAACTTTAAAACAATACAACTCTACTCTTTATTAGATATTGGAGAATTGTGTTGGGAGATATTAGTGATTTACAATTTCCCTAAACTACGTGATTAGAGACAAATAGTTTGAAAACTATAACCTCTTTACAAATACTCAAGTGAGACACTCTCAAAAAATTGGGAGCAAGAGAGCAATGGATCCTGCTTTCCCAAAAGACAAAAGTGAGTGTAGAAAAGGAAAACAGAAACAAATTAATGAGGGCCCATCGCTGTCATGCTTTCTTGAGAGTCACTATCCTATCCACCTTTAAATAATACCAACCATAAGTAAACCCTCCTTTTCTTTTTCTTTCTTTTTTCCTTTTCTTTTCTTTTTCTTTTCTTTTTTATTCATTTCTCTCTCTCTCTCTCTCTCTCCCCGATTCATCACCGATTTTTTAGTACAAGCCGCGATCGAAGAAGTCACAGCCGCCGATTCGACGACCACCTAACACCTGGAGATCTCTACCTCTTGGATTTCCAACACTTTCAGGTAGTGCTGCTGACTCTTCTTCATTTCTCTTGATCTGATTTTCCGTTTGTTGCGCAAGAAAGTGTGGCAAGTGGAAAGAAAATAAAGTTTGCACCATGGTTTTTCTTGAAAAGTCAAATTTAGCTCAATTCGGCCAACAAATTGCGTTCTTCTCTTTTATATGAGAAGCTTCAGATTCATAATCTGAATTTCCTTTTCTTTGATCTTTCATGTGCTGTCTTTGCAAGCAAACATAGCAATTCGGGAATTTAAATTGAGCTGATTTATACTTCTCTGTTTTTATTTTTTTTAAATTTCTATAATAGGAACTAATAAAATTATTTAACTGTTTATGATACTGATTTATATGAGGGTAATTAGTCACTGTTGGTTTCTTTTAATGACAGTAAATAAAAAAATTAACTGGAGTGCTGTGATGGCTAATGATAACTGTTTCATGTATTGTTTACTATTTTTAGTGAGTTTGTAATAGTTTTCTTGGAGCTGCATTAAATTATGAGATGATTGAGATATGCATACATCCTTAACTGCATGTGTGCGATTTTTGGTATTGGTAATTCTCTATTTCCCAATAAATTAAACATCTTCTTAGGAAGACCTTGTTGATCATTTTTATCTAAATTGAGTTTATTTTAAAGCATCTTCATAGATTCAAGCATGATTCCGCTTATTCAACAGTTATAGTTCATAATTTCGCAACTTGAGATGACTTTCTTGCAAGAGTAAATTTTCATGGGTAGGTATGTATGTATGTATGTATGTATATGTATATGTATATTTATATGTATTTATGTATAATATTTGGATGTATGTATCTATATATGTGTATAGGGTAATATTCTCAAACAATTTGTTGTATCAGAATATGAAATTGTCAATTAGAATGACACATTCAGACGTGATTCTATTTGATCAATGGTCTTGATTGATCATGTCGCCAGAAAACTTGTCAGTTGTCTTACAAGAGAACATTACTACAGACACGATCTTTCTTTAACCACATGCCGTCATTTTTAAAAAAGGGCCACCTCTTCATGTGGTCCAGTGATCCAAATAGTGGGTTCTGTTTGAACGATCCCTGCAACAAATAAACAAATTTTTTTTTTTTTTTTTTTTGGAGTTATCTAGTTTTCATAAAAGAAGTATAGAAGTACAGTGTTTTTTACTAACTCATGACTGATTCTGATGATAATTAAATGACTTAAAGGTTTCCAATTTTTTTTGATCTTTTACAAGGATGATCATTAATGGGAACTTAAAATGTGGACGATTCAGATCATCAGACCACATAAGAGAAAGACCACAAGATTTGTGTATGTACATATAGCAATGCACTCCAGTGATCCAAAATGTCTATTATTGCTGTTTGATTATCATCACGATCAGTTCTGTGTTTATCCGAAACATAGTGTTCATCTATTTGTTTGGCCATAGTTAAATAACTCAATGGTGTCCAATTTGAATGATTTTTTTAGGAGGTATTTGAACATGGACCAAAAAATTAATGGTTCATATCAGTGGACCACATTACATGTATTTGAACATGTGATTTCCAGAAATTAGGACCCCTTCATTTAAGAGGCCTACTATATGTGTATGTGCCCTTGTGTGTGGAAAACATTCAACTGCGGAAATACATTACTTACTTGGCCCGATATATTATATTATGTTATATGTACAGTTTTTTAAAGCTGGGAACTGGATTAGTTGGTGGAATGCCAACAATGCAAATGCTGATACTTTGTCACTATTCTGCAGTGAGTTGCTGGTGGATGGAAGTCAGGTGGCTTTGGTTCTTCTGAGGAGAGGCTAACTGTATGGAAAACATATTTTGGTGACCAAATGAGCAGAACTGATGTTATTGGCAGTAGAAGGAGGAGGGTTCTTCTCATCTTCAGCTTCTGGGTATAGCAAAGGCCTGGCCCTTCTTCTCTTGGGTCAGAAGAACGAAGATAAACCCATGAGAGTTTCGCCGTGGAATCAGTACCAGTTGGTGGACCAAGAATCTGACACTGACCTCCAGCTGGCTTCCACAAAGGACCGACTTTCCCGCGGGTGCGCCTCCTTTGTCTGCTTTGGTCGCGCTTCCGCCGGGCTTGACACTCCATCTCCTCTTAAAGTGGGCCCTGCCCAACAGCAGGATAACTTGCCTGGGTCTCTAGTTTCTGATAAAGGCAAGGATCACACTGCTGACACTGACGATGATCATAATTCAATAAAAGTTGTTCTTAAAAGTAGCCTGAAGAAGCCATCAAAAAGAACTCCAGTTTCTGTTGAGAGTGCTAATGAACGTGAAGCATTGAGTGAAACATGTAGCGACACTCCTGATAATGCAGAAAGGAGGAAAGTGCAGTGGACAGATACTTGTGGGAGTGAGCTTGTTGAGATCAGGGAATTTGAGCCCAGGTATTTAAAATTTTATGTTAAGTATTAATATCACAATTTCCTAAATTTATCTTTACTTAGGCCATCGGGCACATTTAGAGTCAACTATGTATTGACAACTGCAGGCTTTCCAGAAACTAAACCTCATTTCTGGGTTCTAGTTGGGTGTTTTCCCAACTGCTGGAATATAACAGTTGAATCACTCTTAATGAACTTTGATATTGTGATGTTTAATGCATCTTTGACCTCGCACATATAATGTTTAAAGCGATATCAATGCATATGTGAGAGGGTGAAATTTAGGGTGGGTATTTAGATGGGTGTCCAATTAGTGAGTAGAAAGCTACAAGGTTGGATTTTCCTCAGGATGAAGCAGAAGGGTTGCGTTTGATTATGGTAAGGATATACCTCGAGGGTAGTTTTTTAGTGTAGTTGGGAAGTGATCAGGGCCGATTTCATGACAATTTATAGAAGTTATTTATCAATGGGGTTGTTAATGCTTGAACTAAGGCTACATGTATTTATTTGATCCCCATGAATCTCCAATATTGGCAAGTTAACGATTACAAACTTATAAGTTGGTTACAAAACTTTATAAGAATTCAGCAAAGGTGTTATGATTGAGCTTGTTGAAGTTTTTGACTGATAAGATTACTATGTCTCATGGGCCCTTTTTTTTTCAGCGCAGATAAATTTTGTGCTTAGTTTTAATTGCGATAAAGGGGTCCAAGAGTATCGAGAGAAAAATAAACAGGAAGGAGTTTTAAGATCTTTTGCTTGTAACCCCCCATTGGTGCATTATGTGCCAAGGTGAGTGGAGAGTATTGGTCATATCCCTTTGCATGTCCTATGCAAGTTTGCGTTGGGTTGCTTCCAGCATTCATAGTGGTGTGGGTTTTGCCAAGAGATTTCTATTCCTTGATGGATGTGGCTTAGTTTTTGGGTTTAATGACAAGGCTGTTAGTCTTTGAAGATGTGCGGTTTTAGCCTACTTTTATAGTGTTTGGATAGAAGTTGTTGGCTTGATAAGGTCCATTCTTTAATAACTTAGCTTTTGAGTTCCAGTGGTTATCTGATATGGTATCAGAGCTTTGGTTGTAGGAGCATATGGGATCTAAACATCCAATCCTGCATCCCCCGTTTGCTTGTTAATTTGCAATGTATAGGGTGGTGGGCTGTACCTATATGCTTCTGTATGTCTACTTGTATCTACCTCTCCATGTGCAGAATAGGGCTGACGAGTGTTGGCTCGATATACATTATTGGCCTGTTTCTTAGCAATATATACTTTTGGGATATAGTGGTTGTCTAGCAGAAACAACAGAAATTTGAAGACTTAGACAAGGTGGCGGAAGTGGCTTTGTTATGGAAACAATTAGATTTTTAACATCTATGCAATGTCAAAGCTTTTTAGGGTCGTTGGTTTCTGCTAATCCATCTTGGTTGGTTGGGAGCTACAAGCTGATTGCTAATATATTTCCTCTTGTGTTTCTGGTTTTTTTAATTTTGAGCTCTTATGAACATCTTGTTCAACTTTATCCGATAAAAGTACACGTTTCCCATAATAAGAAAATAATATTAAATTGGTGCCATTACCAGCTTCAGATACTTTACTCTTCAAGTATGCCAAAAATAACCAGCACTCAACTTCTAGGAAGAAAAATTGAAAAACAAGCAACAAGGATTCACTACAATCATTTTGCTCTTGATTATACTTGGCGAATACTTGTTTATTATTTCCTGTCTCATATTTTGACGGTTAAATTTTACATTGTATACGTTATTTATTATTTTGTAAGTAGTTTTCTTGCATTCAGTGTGATGCAGTAAGTACATATTTTTGTGTTTCTTTTCTCTTTCATTTTTCTTTTTCCTACTTCATTTAAATATATTTCTGAGATGGAACCATGATCAAATTGGCAGTGAATTGGATGGATCAGATGATGAATTCGACAATGGGAATGAAAGAAGTTGTTCATGTGTGATTATGTAGTTTGGCTTTTACCTGATGATGATTTGAGCTTCACCTCTCTTTTAGATGCAATAATGCATCAGGTAACCTACCGCTAACAGAGCTTGTTTGGTTGATTTACTTATTTCTGGAAGAAGAAAAGCGGTTTTTGAGTCCATGCAGAACACCACCGTAGCAAGGAGTACTGTTTCTCACTATGTTCGGCCAACTGAGCATTTATGTCTATATCAGGTTGCTGTGGGTTTCAATTTTGTCACTCTGGGTTTGGGGACATTGTTTTGTTTGCTAGTCTCCTTCATGTGTGACTGCATTGTTCATTATTTTGTCGTAATTAATGTGTTAGTGTTTTTTTTTTCTCCTTATGATTTGGATTTAATGAATTTTTAGTAGTTTCCTCTTCTCCTAAAACCTTTGAAGAATGACTGATGTTGTGCCCCATAATCCAGAGAACTCACAAATCTGATGTTCTTTTAAATTGAAGATGCTTTGTGTGTTTTTTTTTTCTTTTTCTTTTCTCCTCCTTATAGTTTGGAATTAATGAGTTTTCAGTAATCTCTTCGTCTCCTAAAACCTTGGAAGAATTATGTTATTCCCCATAGTCCAGCGCAGTCACAAATTTTATATTCTTTTTTAGTGTTTGTGTGTTATGTATTGTAACTATCATGCGCAATTAAAAGTAAAACTGCTGCTGCTCATGTTTAACCTGTCAAACGAAACTGGGAGATTGATATGAAGTTCTTATGTATGAATTGAATATTGTATTGACTTGAAGTCTATAATACCGTTGTGTTGCACTGTCAGAGCTTCTAAAATTTATTCATATGTTGTAAAATGGGAATTCAAATCACTAGTTCGGCCCTTGTTTTAAGGACCAAATTGTTTATGTCGTATGTTCTTCCATACTTTACTCTCTTTTTTATTTTTTTATTTTTATTTTTTATACAAGCGATAATAGAGGAGGGGGAAATTAAACTTAAGACCTCGGATGACCACTTGAGCTATGTGGTCCTTGCTCCACATCTTTCTTTTATTCCACTCTACTTCCTGCTTGTGGTTTGTATATTTTTCTGGTTTTCCCCTGAGATTGATGCATAAACAATGTGAGATGACAAGTTATGTATTTATGTATGCTTTCCAATGGCCTCCTTTTTCCTTGAGGCAGTGTTCATGACCTTCTATCTTGGAAATAGATATGGCTTGAAGTTGAAGCCTTGAAGAATGGGTTAATTATTGGTAAATAATACTGAGATTTGTTAATTAAAGAGATATTTAGTCATATACCTATTTTTAGCACTAAAACTATAAATAAACTCTACACCATTTAATTTCTATAAATAAAAATAAAAATAAAAAAAAACCTAACAATTGATAGTTGACCTTATTGAATTTAATTTTGATTTTAATTATGATTATTAAATTACTTTGATGTCCTATTGAGTGTGTTGGGCTCTTTTATGAGGTTTTAGGGTTGGGTTTGTTTTAAGAAATCAATGGCAGTTTTGTAATTTAAAAGAAGTTAAAAGCCTTTTTGTTATGTTGTAAATAGACTTTGGGTGTGTTTCTAAAGTTCATTTCATATAGAATTTTTTTTTTTTTTAATTTGACCTCCTATATTAGATATAACAGTGAATCTCCCTAAATGAAAAGAAGGGTAAGGTAAGGTACTTGAGCCTCTGTGAAAAAGAAGACAGTTTTGGCTGAATAATACAACAGCAGAAAGGAAGATGCACAGTGCAATGCGTTGAATAGTAATCAATGTGTTGAGAAGTTGAATTTTAACAATCAGTCTCGCACTAATCAATACTTGAAATTAGGGGCGGGCAAGGTACGATACGGTACTGTATTGAGTTCGTACTGTTATTGATATCGGAAATTAAAATTGATATGGTACGACATGGGATTATCGTTTGCCAAAGTTGGTACCGTATCATATCGTGCCAAATCGGTATTGGTATCATTTCGGTACCAAAATGACAACTAAAAAATGAACCAATTCAATATTCTACACATTCATTCACCAAAATAAATGATGCTTAAGTTACAGATTCAACATATTCAATATCTAAATTCTAATCAACCAAATCAATATCCATCAACATATTCAATATCCAAATCAACCAAACCAAAGAAAATGAAATGACATAAAACAAAAGAAATAAAATGACATAAAACAAACAGCTTCACCAAACTTCTGTATGCTAAAATCTCAACCATGTTTGAGGCTTTCAAACCTCAGGAAACTTGACGAAGTTTGTACAAACAACATAGCTCTGACAGTAGTATATATAGATAGAAATATACATCTTACTGAAAAATTATTGGTTTTACATGAAACTATGTACCCAAGTCTCAGTCAATCTGAACGGCTAATAGAATATTCAAAATCTTTTTGAACTTTCTAGCTTACATTTTCCAAAAGGATGTGGAGCACGTGCTTTCTCTGTAGATGTGACTGAAAGCAATGCAACTAAGCCTTATAAAAGTACTTTCCACAGCAGAATATATAGATTTCTCTGGCACAATGCATTAAAGTATTGATCTCTTGGAAACTGAGGACATATCAAAAAATTATTCTTCAGTATTCGGTACAGTACGGTATTGACCGGTACCAAATATTTGATACCACTATCATACTATATTCTATTGGTATGGTACGGTACCGTACCGAATATCTCCCCATCCAAAATAAAACGGTATGAAATCGGTATGGTATGATATGGTTAGTGTACGGTTTCGGTATTCGGCTTTAGATGCCTACCACTACTTGAGATAGTTGAAGACTGGACACACGATTGATAGTCTTTGATATGGGTTTAAAAAAGTTTTTCAAATTGAGATTTGTCCACAGTACGAATTTGTATTTTACACCCAAGTCAATACGGTTGTAGTTATTGGATCGGCATGTTCATCATTCTCTATTAGACTACAGATTTGCATCAAGTACGAATTTAGTTATGAGTTTATATCACAAAACATTCTAGAGGCTCATGAAATTATCAGCTTTGGTATTTTATGTTTTCTTTTTCCGTCTGAGATGTTCCTTCATGTTAACCCCATCACATAAAAAAATGTATTTTGCCGTTCAATTTTGTAAAGGATTATGTTAGTTTGTTAGCATAGAAAACCAAAACTGATAGTTTCGTGAACTTTATAAACGTTTTGTGATAAATATCCCTTAATTAATAGTTAATCTTACGTGCCCATCATAATCAATTACTTTGGCAAGCAAAGCAAAATTTCGGATAAAACAACATTTTATCCATAAACTAAAATAACTTTGTAACTTAAGTGGTTAAGAGCTTTAATTTGCACAGCTCCATGTTCAAATCCCCACTCCTGCTTGAGAAAGGGAATGGACACGTGTCCGTCACATGCTTGAGAAGGCGTTAGGCGCCAAACTCGAGCCAGCCAACAGCCTGACTTCTCTGCTTCACCCAGACCAACTGACTTTAGAATTAGAAGCCAGCCTTCTCCTTTTGACTGCAACTTGGCCACACCTTATCCACAAAACAGTCGAAGTCGATCGATTTGATGAGATAACACACATCAGACCCAAAATCGTCCAACAAAACCAAACAACAAAATAAAGAAAAGTGAAAAATAAGAAAGAAAAAACAAAGCCTCAGAAAGAAAGAAAGCGAGCAAAAAAGGAAACAGAAACAAAAAAAAAAAAAAAAATGTCAGTGGCATCTTCATTCCCTTGCATCAAAATTTCAACTTCATCATCTTCCCCATCTTCTTCACATTCTTCTTCTTCTTTTAATCATCATTCTTTTATGCTCTCTTCTTCAGCCAAGCCTTATTATGTAAAAACCATAAGGAGCTCTCAAACTGAAGGACCTATAAGAAGACCTGCAGCTCCTTCTCTTAGAGAACCCTCCCCACCTTCTTCTCCTGTCAAACCAACACCTCCTTCTCCTCAGGCCCCTCCTCCGCCTCAGCAGCAGCCTTCGAAGCCAGCTCCGGTTTCCGGGCTGACCATGGTGGAGGATAATAAGAATGTGGTGACCTTGGAGTTTCAGAGGCAGAAGGCTAAGGAGATTCAGGAGTACTTCAAGCAGAAGAAGCTTGAAGCTGCCAATCAGGGCCCATTCTTTGGCTTTGTTGGGAAGAATGAGATTAGCAATGGAAGGTAATTCAAGCTTTGATATATGTTATTGAGAGAGTTTGGCTTATCTGGGTTTTGTGTAGTTTATTATGATTGTCTTGGTTTTGATTTGAATGGAATTATGCAATTGAAATTAAGCTACAATTGCATGGGAGTGAACAATTTGGTAAACTAAAAATGGCTCAACTGTGAATTACCAAATCAGTAATTTTAGGTAGCAAACCCTAAAAATCACATCCCCAAAAGGGCCAACCAAATCAGTAATCCTTTCCCTGAAGGATTACTGATTTTGACTTCAAAAGTATGTAATTTTGATTTATCCCTCTTCTCTTTTTGGGACATAGGCCAGGGTTTCAATGCTGTAGGATAACTTTTTAAAGAACATTGAAATGACTTGGAAATTGAATTTTTGTGAAGTATAAAATAAGAAGAATTCATTATTTACCTGGATTCAAATGTTTGGGAGTGGGAAGTATATTCAATTGATCAGCTTTCTGTCAATTGGTGTTTGACAACAGCTTCCAAGGAATCTACATTTTACTTGTCAACATTTCCAAGGAACCTTCACCTAAACAAAATCAATAACAAATGCAACAGCCCTATGGAGGAGTAAAACTTCCATGTAACATGTTTCATACACCTTTCTCTCTATCTCTCTATCTCTCTCACCACATGATCATGTGATGAGAGATAGAGAGAAAGGTGTATGAAAATGGGATAGGGAAGTTTTTTTCCCTATGTAGAACCAACATGCTTTCCTAACTTGGCATTCAAGTGAATTACAATGCTGATTTTTTCAGCCTTATTTGATCCTCAACCAAACTACTTGGGTTTCCATGAACAGAAGGAATTTTGTTTACCTATATTGGTCTGTATACTTGTCTGACATAATTTGGTTTCTTGATCTGGGATCTTCTTTCTTATGTTATTTCCTTTTTCGGCTTTACAGATGGGCAATGTTCGGTTTTGCTGTTGGAATGCTAACAGAGTATGCAACTGGCTCAGACTTTGTTGATCAAGTAAAGATCCTTCTCTCAAATTTCGGAATACTAGATCTGGAATGATACACTGGCAGGATGTCAAAAGCCATTAACTCTTTCCTGTTGCTGGAGCTTCTGTAGGCACATTCAGTGTTTCCCTTGTAACTTTGTTGAGTAACTTTTTTAAATTTCGTTTGTGAGAAATACTTTATTGTCATAAGCTGTATTTTCACTATATTCTTTACCAAGATTTTAAGGATAGAAGTTTGTGAAGGCTCGTTCGATAACGTTTTTGTCTCTTGTTTTCCTTTTGTAAATTAAAGAGAGCAAGGAGAAAGATATGGGAGAAAGAGGAGAGGGAGATGAGAGATTAGAGAGATGCAGAAGAGAGGAGGGAGATTACAGGAGACTATAAAAAGAAATCCTCTATTGTCCCTTGTCCCATTTTCCTCTTCTGTTTTCTTCTCTATCCTTAAATAAAAAGCCACAGAAAACAAAAACCAATAACGTTATCAAACGAGCCTTGTACACTTTGATCAACTCTTTATTATCAATCTCAATTTACATGTAAATTTGTCATTGGTGTTGGAATGTTGAACTACAAATGCTAAATGAGCCCAGCTGAACTTGATTGTAATATGTTAGCAGTATAAACTGTGTTCTTATGTTCCCTAGCTTTCTGTGTTTAGTTCTGGAGTGTAGACATTCTTTGTTTATCTACAAACTTGTTCTAGTAGAATGTTACGGGTCGGAGCTATTGAACTTGCCTTCTCAAAATTTGATTTGTTAGCTTCCAAGAATTAAGTCGAATCCTAGGGACAACATAAGATGCTGATTCTTGAGGGAGGTTCTTTTGTTCTTATAAATAATTCATTTCATGGGTTGTCAATACTTTCTCAGGCATAAAATTAGAGTGCTGCTAAACGAACCCTAAAATTAATTGAGTACACCCTATTATCAAACTATTTATTAAATTACTAATTTGTCCTAATATAAAATGACCAAAAAGGATATATTGAATTATGAAACAAATGTAATTTTAGTAAGTACACCCTACTCACCATATTCAATACTAATAAAACATAAGCAAAAAATCATACTTCCAAAAACCTTAATATTAACTCCAACAATTTGTTTCATTGTTATTTATTAATTCATTGATGCAAACAAGTCTCATGGATGCTTCAGACATGTCGAGGGAGTCATCAAAAGAAGTATTAATTTTTGTTTTTTTGATTTAGGTTGAAAGAAAATTAAAATTTATATTTGTCAGATCGTGAAACCCAGAAAGCTCATGCACATACCCTTCAACTTGGTACTTCAGATGCATTCTTCCATGCACACCAGTTGTTTGACGAAACTCCTGACTTGAGCGTGGTATTCGCCACAGCAATAATAGGCAGCTTTGATTAGTAGTACCATCATGAAGAAGCTATTTATCTTTTTTCAAGAATGCTTGTTTCGAATATCAGACCCAACGAATTCACATTTGGCATTGTCATTCACTCGTCAACTGCACTTGGAGACCTAACCATAGGCAAGCAACAACTTCATGCATGTGCAACAAAGATAGGTTTGCATTCGAATGTCTTTGTGGGAAGTGCAATTTTGGATCTTTATGCCAAGTTGAGCATTACCCAGGATGCTAAGAACCATCACCAAGTGAATAAAATTTTATCTGCATTTGAATTTCTTTGTGCGTTTGGTGTTGTGTTGTGTGATAGTGTATTAGGGTGTACCGTGAACAAGGGGTATTTTTGATAGTTAGATAGGGTGTACTTAGTTAATTTTATATTTTGATTTAAATATTATGGTGTATTTAGATCATAGGGTGTACTCGGTTAATTTTAGGGATCGTTTAGCAGCACTCTAAAATTAAGGGTTAATTACAGTTTAGTATCTTGTGGTTACACCCTTAGAGCCCTTCTATCTGTTGCCTTTAGCCCGGGCAGGACAGGGCCCAATCCCAGGGAAGCCCTTCCAGCATGCCACTTTTGCCAAGGCAAGCTGTGGGACCCACGCAATCGGGCCAGCCCACAGGCCAAATTAGCCTGGGTTTGCTGACGTTAGCAACAACAAAAATCTAAAAAATTTCAGAATTTTTTTTAATAAATACTTAGTCATATTCTTCACTTCCCACACTAAAACTTTATACAAATTCCTCTCCTCATATCTCATGTGAATAGTAGTTGTCATGACAATGGGTGGAAACACCACAACCTTTTGCAATGGCTGCCACTATTTACGTGAATAGTAACATCCATTGCATTGCCCTTGCCCTTGTCTTTTGCCATGACAAATGGGTGGAAGTGCTAGTCTCATCTTTTTAATTTTAACAATCACATACCCCTGGTTTTTTAAGTTTGTTACAATGTGGTTCCGCAATTAGGGTTTCGGTCAGATCTCTCTGTTAGTTGCCTACGTGTATTGTGGGTCCCACATTTTTCACATTTTTTAATTTTAAATTGATTAAAATATGAATAAAATATTAAAAACCAAAAAATAAAATTTCTCTATCTCTCTCTCTCTCTCTCTCTCTCTCTCTCTCTCTCTCTCTCTCTCTCTCTCTCTCTCTCTCTCTTTATTTTTGCGTTCTCTCGATCAAGCTCTAACACCCAACCTTCAAACCCATACCACAGCCACCCTCCACACCGTAGCGCAACCACCTAGAGCCACGGGCGCGCTGAGACTTGAGCGATAGCCAGCGAAATACT